>NC_135949.1:4897500-5072500 GCF_964058835.1 Carex rostrata
CTTGGTTATTTTTTGAAAATTGAATAGCTTAAACTAAGCATTGCATTCGATCTTATCTGACCATATCATGTATCTATTTGTACTTATTGAATAAAACCTTGATTTTGCACTGAGCCACTGTTTTTGCTCTAATTTGAACGTTACATGTTAATTTGAGATTTGAACCTAAATAGTTCACGAACCAATTTCGAACGAACTATATTCAGTTTGAGTTTGAGTTTGAATAAGATTCGAACCAAACTAGTTTGATTTGTTTCATAATGAACTTCAATTGAACGAATTAATTGCAATTTTTTTTCGAATCGAAATCAATCAAATCACGAACTACGAATTTTTTTGACAGCCCTAACTACATGGTATTTTGGAATTGTTTGTTTTCATTGTACAATTTGATTCTTACTTTTTGTAAAATTCTAAAATTCATCCTTAGTTTATGCTAGTATAAACTTTTTGAATGCATTTAGTATTTGATTGTAGTCCAATAATAATTGATTAACTTGACAATTAATAAAATTCCATTGAAAATCTTACAGTTTAAATATAATTTATATAATATAATTATTATGAACGGTGTAAAATAATAAATCATGATGCATATTTTAGTTTTCATCATTAATTCAAATTTCCTCCTAATTTGCATTAAATGATCTTCGTACATTATCAAATAATACTTAAATATATAAAGTTTGATACTTATATTATTTACGCGTATCATGAATAAGAACTTGTTTTTTACAATTTTTTAAAATTTAATTTTAAAATGGAAACTAAAAATTCTCATCTACAAGAATAAAAAAATAACTATTGCAGAAGGTCTTACCACTGAAATTGTTATTTATGAGAATATAATTATTACCGAAAGGAGTATCCACGAGAATACCAATGCAATTAAGCAATTTTATTTCCAAGAATAAAACAAATTTTGTAGTTATACATAAGACCACACTAAAAATTTGCATCCATGATTCTGTATTTTCATGACCTATTAATTTGCATAAAAACATTAATCATGAAAATTAGTCTTCATGTGAAGCATAGTTTTGGTAGACAAAATAAAAACAAAACATATTAATTAATAAATTAATGTGATTTGTTATTTTCATGACCTATTAATTTGCATAAAAACATGAATCATGAAAATTAGTCTTCATGTGAAGCATAGTTTTGGTAGACAAAAAAAAAGAAAAAAAACATATTAATTAATAAATTAATGTGATTTGTTATTTTCATGACCTATTAATTTGCATAAAAACATGAATAATGAAAATTTGTCTTCATGGGAAGCATAGTTTTGGTAGACAAAAAAAAAAAAATATTAATTAATAAATTAATGCGATTTGTTCAAGTGCACATGAATTGGTTGGAACAAGTACATCTCTAGATATCAATGGATAGTTCCTTTTCAGCTTCCTGATACTTGACATTACATCTTCTCAGGAAAAATACAAAATTGCTTTAAATGATCTATTCGAACAATAACAACTATTGATAATTTAATGAGTTCTGCTATCAAAATATTTTTCTATGTATATTTTTGTCAGTATCTATTGTAGTAAAATGATTACGGTAAATTCAGTTTTGTATAAATTTATTTATTAATTTAGATTTTTGCATTCAAAGAGTTGCATTCTGACATAAAATAATGACATTCCGAATATATTGTATTTTTGTTTGCATCAAATTTACCGAAATTTTTATGAATATCCAAAAAAAATTAATAGATTTCGGATTCTACCCACTTTTGTGAAATTCTGCACAAAACTGAAACCGGTCAAAATCTCACCGGTTTCTCAAATTGGGATCGGTGAGATTTTGACCGGTTTGGGCAATTTTTGAAATTCTATACAAAAGTGAATAGAATTTGAAATTTATTGATTTTTTTAGATATTAATAAAAACTTCGGTCAAATTTATCATCTGACCCGTTATGATCCGATCCATTGGTCAACTGTTTTAAAGAACGTTTACCTTGTGAGTGTAACCGAAAAATTGTGAGGATTCAGAAAAAAAATGGTTGTTGCATGTGTTTGGAATTTGTATTGCACACCTTCTAAATCAGAGAAATTGCAACAATTGCCCACAAGTGCCCACAAGTTATGAATATGACGCACGCTTGTAAAGCCACAGGTGCCCACAAGTTATTATTGCTTTGTTTTTATTCGTAATTGATGAAATCAGCTTAAATTGTATAAAAAAAAAGGAAGCAGCTAACAGTTCTTCAACTCCAGTTCTTCAAAAATTCTCGGATATTTTCAACTAATTCTGTAAACATCAATACTAAATCATGTAAACTAATTCAATAAATCCTGTCAACATAAAAACGCGTGAAAGCTGTTAAAAACACGTGACAGCTGTTGGGGACCACCTTCTGTGAACATACACATATTATCTTGTAAACATACACATATAATCCTATAAACATACACATATTATCTTGTAAACATACATATTGTACTTGAAATTATGGCAGTTGTGGCAGTTGAAAGCGCGTCAGAACTAAGCTGAAAAGGGAAGACTTTTATACACGGGGATTTTCGGGAGACTGTAGCCCAGGGACATTACCTTTTCTCTAAAAAAAATTATTTAACTCTTAATTTGATGATTTTCATAAATTTAAATTTAGCCTCACAATATATCTTTACATCTTAACAATTAGTCCTTCAACACTCCTTTATAATGAGTTCTTAAAGTTTTAAGTTTTTTTCTATTAACAAACAATTTAGATAAATTCACAAGCTCTATCATATTAGTGCTTATTAATGGATTATATTTATTGTAATTCTTCAAATTCATTCGTTGGTAATAAGGATTATATTATTTGTAACTTTTGAGAATTTTTTTTATATTAAAAGTCACATGTTTAAAATTCAAATGATTGTTTTTTTTTTTCCTAAATAGCAATAAAAAAAATACATCCTTTTTGAATTATTGTACGTTTTGGAATCAATTCGTTAGAAAAGAAATCCTTTTTGAATTATTTTTTTATTTTTTGAATAGTCAAAAGGGAAAGCTTAAGGAAGCACCGAAGAACGGTAGCTTAAATTGAAATTTGACCTTCAAACTTTCAAAGTCATCGGTCATCTATTTCAATAATTTACCAGAAATAAGAGATAACTCGCAATCAATAATTCCTTCGACCATATCTCTCTCTTTCTGTGTATCAGGTTTATTTACTGCTACAAAATAACCCACTACACAATTATATACAGAATGTTTACCACAACAAAACTCTCGTGACTTCGCCGAGACTCCTTTGTTTTCTTCCTACTCTCCTCTTTCTCCCGGAAAAATCTCTCTCTTTCTGTGTATCAGCTTTATATACTGCTACAAAACAACCCACTACACAATTATACACAAAAGATTGACCACAACAAAACTCTCGTGACTTCGCCGAGTCTCCTTTGTTTTTCTCCTCCTCTCCTGTCCTCTTTTCTCCCGGAAAAAATCTCTCTAACAAACAACGCCTCTATTCCTTCTCTCTCGCCATGGATTGCGAACCAGAAGAGCTCCAGTTCCTCTCTTTAGTGGGTATATTTCGTGAATCCAGCAAGCTGATCCACTCATGGCGAAATCTCTTCGCTCGCATCGCTGTCTCTCTCGTTCTCCCTTTGTCGCTTCTTTTCCTACTCCATATCCAGATCTCCTACTACCTATTCAGCTCGATTGACTCCGACGATTCGGCGCTTGATCGAGCTGCGCCCGATTCGGCTGCCGAGCATCGGATTTTGCAAAGACTCGCATCTGATTGGATGAAACTGATGATTTTCAAAGGTGTTTACTTGGTGGCGCTACTTGTTCTGGCCATGCTTTCTACAGCTGCGGCGGTTTATTCCGTTGCTTCCATTTATTCGGCAAAAGAACTCAGCTTCTCGCGAGTTCTATCTGTTGTACCTAAAGTAAGATACACGTGATTCCTTTTTTGTTTTAATTGAAGTTATGCTATTAATTGCGCCACTTTAATTCATGATACAACACTCGAACCTTTCTCCTGTTTTGTTGAAAGAACTAGCTTTGCTGGAAGAGAGATTTGCTTGCCTATTATAATTGTGGTTTTATAGTTGTGCGGTATTAATTTCACCTACAGTTATTCACAAAGCTGCTGAGTAACTAATTTGGGTAAAAAGGATAAATTGACTTACACAAGAATGTTCGGAAGCAACGAATTTTAGAGTTGTTATTTTGAAATTTGTTGTATATCCTACTCCAAAAATAGAGAAATATGCAAACTTGGACCACAGTAGTCAGGTAACTAATATCTTTTGGGGCCGGGGATAGTTAAAAATATCCAATTAGAACTCATTTGGTTAATTGGTTGACATCCTCTGTTCAAATTATCAATTGTTCGGCAACCACTTATTAATTAGTAATAGATCTTGCCATATTAGCACTTGATTTTTCTTCAAAATTAACCAACTTAGTTCCTTGTTTTGATTCATACCACCTGAAAAAAAACTGGCACATAACATAATGGAACTTCATTTATATCCAGAGAACTGCTGTTTGTTGATAATCCAATCTCACAATTCCAATTGCAGTAGCTTGAAATGCCTACAAAACAGTATAAAACCTTGCATGTTTGTGCTGGTACCTTGTGATTATGGATTGGGAGAATAAAGAGCAGAACTCAAGGGGAGAGGAATAGAGTTTCTTTCTATCAAAATCCTTTTATTTGCCACAATTTGTGGTGTATGTCGGCTATATTTATGCTAAGTTCAGCAAGCTAAGGGCAAAGTGGTTGCGATTTTACTTTTGTTTTCCCTGTCAGTTCTATACTTATATTTTCAGTTGGTTTTTGCCAACATCACAAATGATGTATAATTTTTACACGTACCAAATAGTGGTTGCTTCTAGTAAAATATTCATTGCTAACAAATTGTTTGTTTTATAGGTATGGAGGCGGCTGATGGCGACATTTGTGGCGGCATTCATCCTGCTCTTTGCGTACAATACACTCGCCATCTCGGTACTTGTGCTGGTGCTGCTGTTGCTCGATGGCACTGCCGCAGCGGCCCCATTTGGTGTTCTCATTCTCTTCTTCTACCTGGCTGGCCTCGTCTACATCTCCATTGTCTGGCACCTTGCCAGTGTGGTCTCTGTTCTAGAAGAATCCAAGGGATTCGATGCCATGCGCAAATCCCGCCTCTTGATCAAAGGTGCTGCATTGTGTTTATGTTATTGTGAATTGGTTCTCTTTTTTGTCTCTTGATGGGCTGGGTGGCCTATTTTTGTTGAAATGTTTACTGAAATTGCTGGGTTTCTGGTATCATTCCAATTTGAGTGAGGCTACGATACTATGCATAGCATGGACAGGTCTATGGATTAATATTTTTGTTTTTAAAGTTCAAATAGTCGATCTGAACCGTTCGACATGATCTCCATATGAAAATGTACTTGTTGACTAAATTTTACATTTTTATGAACTTCTTTACTATTTCTTTTGATAGGTAGAAAATCACTACTTTTGAATTTCTATAATTTTTAGATCAAGTGGTTTTCTACCTATCTAAAAGAATTGTAAAAAATGTAAAATTTGATCTACAAGAACATTTTCCTATAGTGATCGTGTTGAAGGGTTTCAGATCAACTGCTTGGACATAAAAATGGAGATATTCATCCATAGTACGGACCAATCCGCACTATGAACAGTACCATAGCCTCACTCTTCCAATTTTATCCCAGGTGGAGTCCAACATTGCTTAGGTTTCTTTTAGCTATGCAAATTGTACTAACTAGGCTTCCTTCTGAAAGTGAGGTTCAGGAAATATGAATGTTGCCTCTAGTACCCATCTTCTAGCCTCCTTGATATATTGTGTGTTCACATGCTCATTTTAAAAACCCAGTTCCCAGAGAAATTACCTGTAATACCAACTTTCCAGCCTAATTATATTTGTATAGGGGGGAATTTCATGTATTCCTGTTCTCAATCTTGGTCTAATTGAAACCAGCATAATTAATTAATTATCATGTTTTTCATTTTTAATCTACAGGTAAACAATGGACAATTGCCGGCATTTTTATCTTGCTCAATATCTGTTTCGTTGTTCTAGAAATTGGGTTTAGAGAACTAGTTGTGAAAGGTGTCGGGATGAGCGTAGCTGGCAGGGTCTGCTATGGCTTCATCGTGTCACTGCTACTGTGCGCATTTGTTCTTTTTGCACTTGTGGTACAGACGGTGGTGTACTTTGTGTGCAAGTCGTACCACCATGAGAGCATCGACAAGAGTAACTTGTCAGATCATCTGGAAGTTTATTTAGGCGAGTATGTACCGCTCACGGCCAAGGATGTGCAACTGGAGCCGTTCCATGTGTAGTGCTTGCCGTTGGATGTAATTTTCTCGTAGAACTTCATTTTTTTTCTTTTTTTTTTTTTCTCCCTTTTGGGTTTATTTTGGTTTCACTTACAATACTCCGGTCGGGTCGGGTTGTGTAAACAGTAAGAAGGTATTATAAATGGGAGTCCTTGTAATCATATTTACTGTCTTGACAATGTAGTTAGAAATTGAACATTTATTGATCCAGGTTTTCTGAAGATTTTATGATTCTTATATAAATTTGGGATATTATCACATGGACAGTGATTTGCCTCAGCAGTTGTTAATAAGTGAATAAACAAATTTTAAAATTAAATACAACATTTATGGCTTTGATTTAAATAACAAAATATGAGTGAAGTCATCCAAGTTTGAGTTCACAAATTGGTTTATGAGTTGAGATCGTCCAACTGGCTTCAAATTACGAACCTAAATTATTAATCTTGATTTATTTTATGATCTAAATGTTTACCTTCCAAACTTTTTACTTGTTGAATTATTTTATATAAGATCAATATGTTTATGCAAATATCATTATCAACTGATATATTTATAAAGATTTCATGATAAAATATTTAATGTTTACAGTCTTTTTCTTCAATTTGTAGAGGTGAACTTTCTGACAAAAGAAAGAGGACTCTTCTTCTCTTTTGGATGAAACAAAGAATAGTTTTAAGTTTGAAAATAGTAGCTAATTTAATTTAAAATAGTGAATTAATTCATATAAAATAAATAAAAAATAGTGAATTAGTGTCATTATTACTCCATTCAAATGCACCTTAAAGAATGGTCATTCCAATTAAAACAATAAACAAAATTGTTCCATTCAATCATAAACGTAAAAGTTAAAAAATAATACATAATAGTCAATGCCGGGTCAACCAAGCACATGTTGTCTTGAGAGGCGCTAAATGAATCCAAATATCTCCATTTGCTCATGTTGATAGATGTTGACTGAGAACTAATATTCAAGGCAAAGCAATATTTTTTTGTGTTATTTAAACTATAATAATTAAAATATTTAGTTGGGAAACGGTCATTTTATCCTATTTAGTTGTTTCTCAAATAGTATATTCTTTTTTCTTTATAAATGTGTAATTTTGTTTGTTCACTATTATAAAGATTTTTTGATTGAGAAATTTAATTATCCTTTTAAATTATCCTAAATTATATATTGAAATTTTATTTATGGGTCAGACCTTACTTAATGATTGGTCTGTACTATGGATCAAAATTTGCATTTCTAAAATTCAAACAGTCAATTTAAACAGTCCAACATGCTCTCCATATGAAAAAAATGTACTTACAGATCAACTTTATATTTTTTTTTTGAACTTTTTTACTATTTTTATAGATAGGTAGAAAATGTCACTTTTGAATGGTCTGGAATATTTAGATAAAGCTATTTTCTACCTAATTCTTCAAAAAAAAAAAATGAAATATAATTTTAAGTCTTCATATGAAAGTCATGTTGAACAATTCAGATTGATTACTTTGACTTTTAAATAGAGATATTGATTCATATCATAGTATGGATCAAGATGCGCTATGCATGGTACCTTAGCCTCACTCGCTGACATTTTTATTTTTATCCAATTTTTAAAATATTTTAATAAAAATAATCAGAGTCTGATCAAAATTTTAAAAATACCCAAAACGTGGAAAAAATCTATGGTCCCGAATTTTAATTCGGAACCGCGAAAAAAATCCACGGGTCGGATTTTAAATTCGGAACCGTGAAAAAAATCCATGGCCCTGAATAAAAATTCAGAACCGCGGAAAAAATCCACGGCCCAGAATTTAAATTCAGAACCGTGGAAAAAATCCACGACCCGGGCCTATATATTTGGGTGAGCTGGTTTCTGTTATATCCCGAAATTTTAAAACAAAATTAATTTGCTAAATTAAAAATTTCACTCAAATTTAAAATTTTGGTTAATTAAACGACCTTTCATATTTTTGTCTGATTAATTTTAAAGTCAAACTAAAATTTTGAGATATAATCGGACTATGAATTTAATTTGTACCAAGTTAAGAATTTGAATCTAAAATATAAATTCTATAAATTAATGGTAATTATTCGAGTAGTTCGTGAATTTAAAAATTAATTACAAGTTCCGTTGAACCATTTAGAAAAGAAATTAAAATTTGATTTGTATGAATAAATAAATAATCACAACCTGTGCGATCAGGCCTCTCAATGCCTCGTCATCTCCCAATGCGATTCTGACATGCTTTCCTGCTTGGACCATTCGGGCCATTATTTCTAATTCTCAACGATTCCTATTGTAGTCGCTCACTTCATAAATAAGCGATTGCAACTGCTAAAATGAGAAATTTTCGTCAACTCAATACGTATTTATTGGAGGTTTGGAGTAACGTACCCCATTTTGGTCAAAAATGAATTTTCCTCCAAAATGTACTGAATTTCAATAGGCATGGTCAATAAACTACATTCGTAAATGGTAAATATTTTGTCAGCTTACTGATTTCAATTGTGACCAGTTGTGAATAGTCATATATGAACAGTAAATATGTAAATGAACAGTTGCAGAAAAAAAATTACCTGATTTAGAAGCTGAACAGTAACTACGTCTCCTTTCTCCTCTCCTTCTTTTTCTCCTTCTCCTTCTCTCTTTCTCTTCTACACGATTAGATTAGCATATTTATAGTGCAAAAAACCAAAAAAAACACCCACCAGGTTGTGGATTTTTTCCGCTATGCCGAATTTTTATTCTGGACCGTGAATTTTTTTTTGCAGTTCCGAATTTTTATTCGGGGCCGTGGATTTTTTTCGTGGTTCCGAATTAAAATTCGGGACCGTGGATTTTTTTTCCACGTTTTTGGCATTTTTAAAATTTTGATCAAATTTTGGTTCTTTTTATTAAAATATTTTAAAAATTGGGTAAAAATAAAAATTCAACATGTTCATTACTAC
This sequence comes from Carex rostrata, assembly GCF_964058835.1. Taxonomy (NCBI): domain Eukaryota; kingdom Viridiplantae; phylum Streptophyta; class Magnoliopsida; order Poales; family Cyperaceae; genus Carex; species Carex rostrata. The sequence goes on from NC_135949.1 coordinate 4,906,748, forward strand.
TATCAGAATATTACAGGAACAAAGAGAATGACTTAATTTGTAATCGAATAAATTAGAAAAGACTAGAAGCAAAACAAAATTTTATTATAGGAGATAATAAAGAGAATAACTCGGCATAAAAATGAATTTTTCATTTTGAGAATCAGAATATTATATCATTTTCTGAACTCTCATAAAGAAAATCTAAATTTTTTCAGAGTAAGAATAGTAAAAGACAAGCGTATGAAGTTTTAATAATATGGATTGTTTAAAAAAAAGGAGCAAATTTCTCCAAAGACATTACTTTGTCCCAATAAAATAAAATTAAAAAAAAACAAGAAGAAAAAAAATCGACTTAAAAAATAGATAAAATAAAAGAAGAAGATAGGGGCATCATTTTGATAGATAATTGATTGAGATTTGAGAAATTAATATTCTATTTGGTAAACAATTCTGAGATTTTTATTTAGCCAAGTTATTATGAAACTCATTAGTATCATGAGAACTAAAAGTCTAACGAAAAAAAAAATTATAAATGATCAAGTTTCGATCTATAAAATTATTTTTTTAGTCAAAATCAATTGACCTCATTTGAGTTTAATGAAAAAGCCAAACAGAAAAAAATTAAAAAGAAAATATGGGAGCAAGATATATTTTATCTTTAGGTTCTTTTTTATTATAATTAGCTCTTCATTTCTGACACTTCCTCAAAAACTAGAACGAAATTTATTATTAATAGACAATTAATTTTCAAACATACAATGAAAGAAGATGAAGAAATAATCAAATAATTAATGTAGAGATACAAGTCACTCTTGAAAGAATAAATAATAAATAAATTTGTCTTCCATAAAAAATTAAATAGTGATTGTGCAAGAATATAAGAATATGGATGTCTCCTTTTTTATTTTAATTTTTAATATGATGTACATAATTATGTATAGATGCATGTGTGCATGTCAACGGCGCAGATCCAAATCAAACTAATTAATATCAAACGATCCAAGCGAATTAATTAATATCTAGGTCGCCTCCCAGTGGGACCCATCACCGCGTATCACGGGGAACTTCCAGTTCACGCATGAAAAAATTTACGTAGACCTGTTCCACCATTCATTAATTGTATGCACCGTTTCACATGACCAGTTCCACCGTTCATTAAATGTATGCACCGTTTCACATGGAACCATCAAAACATCACGCTCTGTTCAATCAATTCTCATTAAATTTCCCATTATGTTACTTAACAAAAAAATTAAATTGGTTATGCTGAATTATATATATATATATATATATATATATATATATATATATAGGCTGGCTAAGATCAAAGTGGTAGTTCCTAAGCTTTGGTGCTACCAATTCGTTTTTCAATTTTCAAAGTTCAAAATATGGATCTAAACCGTTCAAGTCAGTATCTATATTAAAATATGCTTGGAGACCAAATTTTATATTTTTCTGAATTTTTTTACTATTTATTAAGCCATTTTGAAAATCGCTGATTCAACGGTGACTTAACAAAATAGTAAAATCAGAAGCCACTGTTAAATCAGCGATTTTCAAAGTGGCTTAATAAATAGTAAAAAATTTCAGAAAAATGTAAAATTTGGTCTCCAAGCATATTTTAATTTAGAGAGATTGACTTGAATGGTTCGGATCGACGTTTTGAACTTTGGAAATTGAAAAACGAATTGGTAGCACCAAAGCTCAGGAACTACCACTTTGATCTTAGCCAACCTCTCTCTCTCTCTCTATAAATATAGAGTAGAACTAGGGTGTTCTTAAGTTCATCAAGTTTATTGTGAACTCAAGTTTAAAACTCATCGAATTGGCTTTAAATGACGAATCTGAACAGTTAAAATCTGTCTACTTTACGAGTGATGCGTCTACATATAAAATAATTTAATTTTGAAATTAATTTTGTACAGAGTCAAGTGTTCAAAAAATATTCAAAAAATGAATGCATTAAAATTAATTTATTAACCTTCTAATTTTGATCGCTTGACTTTATATTAAACTAATTCAAATTTTTAAAATTTTCACATGTATACGCATCACTTGTAAGGTAGGCGGGTTTCAATGATTCAGATTCGTCATTTGAAGCTGATTTAACAGATTTTAAACTTGAATTCATCAAAGAAATTAGTGAACTTAAGAACACCCTAGTTCTACTCCAAGTATATATTATTATATTCTAAATATGTCAACAATACTGACATAGGCTGATAGGCACAGCTTTTTTTGTTTTTGGTTGTTAATAGGCGTAGCTTTTCTAAGCATTAATGACGATGTTAATAAAATCAAGAAATTGTCTCTCTTTTTTGAACAACTACTTGTGCTCGTAATTACTTGGTATTATTAAAGTTACTGCTCAATCTTTGATTTAACTGTAACAATTCAATTCCCAATTGCATATTCTCCAATTTGGGGACAAATGGAAACTGAAAAATAAATGGGAGAAAATTGGCTCTTAACAAAAGAATAATATACTAATATAACACACAATGATAATATAATAATATAAATATAATAACTGCTCTGATTTCTTTCTTGTTCTGATTTATTTCCATAAAAGAATGACACCTCATGTCATTTTTAATCAGGCAATTAACTGAATTTTTTTTAGAAACCATAAATAAATAAATAAATTTACCAAACCAACTTGATTGTTTTGTTTTTTTACAAAAATCATAAGAAGAGATGCCATTTCAGTCCTTTTTTTTTTAGACCAATTGCCATTTCGATCCAGTTGTTTTCACAGATTTCGAGAAAAAATACGTTAAAAAATTGTGAAAATACCTCGTATCAAATTGTCATTTCAGTTCTTATGGTTTTTGTAAAAAAAATGATAATTTTCATAATTTTTTTTTAATTATGGTTTATAAAAAATATTTTCAATTAACTAATACAAAGAGATAACCATTAGTCTAATCACCCAATTATAGCTACGAATTAATGCCATCTCACACCACACAATAGGAGCAAACCTACATATAATCAGGCACCGCATATTAATTTCTCTCTCTCTCTCTCTCTCTCTCTCTCTCTCCTATATATATCTTCTCCTCTCCATCTCTCTCATGTCACCATGGAACATGGATGTCTATATTAGGCCATGGGTTCAATTTCTAAAGAATCCATGGCGTTCCAGCTGGGCTGTATTGTGCATAGCCTTGATAATATTAGGGCTGACATGGAATCAGAGTACGCCTACCCGGCTTATCGGATTTGTGCCCGGTTCATACCAGGAGGTGGACCCGAGAAGCTGTTCGGTCTTGTACCGGCCCGGCCGACCGAGGAAGATTGTTTCATCTATCGAGGAGTTTGGTGGGGTCGGTGATGGGGCCACGTTGAATACCCGAGCCTTCAGAAAGGCCGTTGAACAGCTAAGTAAATATGTGGCTGACGGTGGGGCCCAGTTGAACGTGCCGGCCGGCCGGTGGTTAACCGGTAGTTTCAACTTGACAAGCAATTTCACCTTGTTTTTGGAGGAAGGTGCATGCATTGTTGGTTCACAGGTATGCATGAGAGATACAGACAGAGAGAGAATAAAAACAGAGAGAATCTTTCAAAATTAAAGAAATGTTTTATTTTATGTTTTGTTATGAATAGCAGAATAGGTATAGGCTAGATTATTGGAGGAGAAGTTCAATTAGGTGTTAGATTCTTGATTAGAGACTTAATTATAGGATTAAAAGATACTTTATTTCTGTGGTACTGGTAATAGGACACCTGGAATTTCATTGAGGAATTCAAAATTGATTTTCTTAATGGGAAAAATGTACAACTCATTTTTTATTTTTGAGAATCAAATTTATCTTTAGGAAATTCTCAGTAATACTCTGCTTTGATCCCTCAACTTCATGAATTTTTTTAATGCAATTCAAATGCATATGTATTAATGAAAAGATCAATAGAAAGATATGGTTAGCATTTTTCTAATAAAACCCAGAAATGATCAGGATTTACTGAAATCAAATGTCAAAAGAGCATGCATTTTTTCCCTAATAAATAAAAAGAAGGTAAATTATTATCTACACATAAAAGGGTGCTTTGACTGCTTTCTTGTGCTCTCTTGGAGCCATTTATATTTTCTTGTTTGGAATTTTTTTTCTTTATTCTATATTCTTTAAAGCACTGATAGCAATATCTCAACCCCCATATATTCCTTCTCATCCACAAAAGATGATAAAATATCATATTTTTAGATTCTGACAAAATACCTGATTTTCAACCTTCATTTATAGTTCATTCCAACAGGCTTCTTCTCATATGGGAAAAAAAAAATGTGGAAAATATGTTGTTAATTTTCCTACTTACCAAATTCATATAGTAACACCAACAATTCTATAATAGTGTAGTTATGATCTTGAAATCAGAACAAGTTGCTCTTTTTGTGATTGCTTTGTGGTAAGGGCAGTTGGAATCTTCATTGCAACTTATTATGAACACTGTTTTTATATAGTTTATGTGATATGGGTAGATATATAGTCTGGACATTCATAATTGGATGATTTAGTTGGATTATGTTTTGTAGGACCCACAAGACTGGCCGTTAATTGAGCCATTGCCGTCTTACGGGCACGGCAGAGAGAGGTTAGGACCGCGCCACATCAGCCTAATTCATGGAAACGGACTTACTGATGTTGTAATTACAGGTAACTCCAGTTACATGCTTTAACCTGAAGTACTCATTACATGTTATATATTTTTTTTAAATTATAACAAACAAAATATTTCTAATTGGAACTGGGCTGATTTATTTTCACTTTTTCCAAATGAGAATCTTTTTATTGAGATCAAATTGAGGAGTGCTCAATTTTTTAAGATATATAGCTAATACAATAGTAGTTTAGTTAGTCAATGGAATATAAAATTTATGTTTTCTGATTTCCTTGTTGCTACCTTAATTAATGCAATCTATGAGAGCATGTGCCACTAGACAGTCAAATCTCTTCATTTGAAGTTAGTTAATAAATTAACATCACAGCCTTGTCTTAACTTACCTATGTTATTGAAATAATAAAAGTTCAAATTGGAACATTTTGTCTCAACTTTGAGCCTCTCTCCAGTAACTCATCAACAGTAGCCTCCAGTTCTATGGATAAAATCAAACAAAAAAAATGGATGTTAGGATCATGGTTGCCTATTGTAATTAATCAATCTCTCAAACCAATGTAATCTTAATATATCTATGTAATTGATTATTTTGCTTTATTTAATTATTTTTATTTCATCTGTTTACCATCTAATTTATGGGAAGTTCTTGATACAAATTACAGGGAACAATGGAAGTATAGATGGACAAGGGAGAATGTGGTGGGAATTATGGTGGAATAAAACCTTAAATTACACAAGAGGCCACCTTGTTGAGATTATGAATTCAAACAATATACTAATTTCTAATCTCACATTCCTCAATTCCCCCTTTTGGACCATCCATCCTGTCTACTGCAGGTAATAATTTTTCAAAAAAAAAAAAAAAAAAATTGCCTCAACTTTTGAACCATATTGAAATTGGAAGTGAAATTTAATTTAGAATCAGAATCACAAGTTCTAAATAAATCTATTTTTTTTTCTTTGCATTGTTCTTCATCTTTTATTGAATTATTTTATTTGATTCAGCAATGTGGTGATAAGAAATATGACTATACTTGCTCCTCTCAACTCACCAAACACTGATGGAATTGATCCAGGTTGGTATTTTGCATTTCTACCCAATTAATTTTTTTAAACTTAGCATGCCCCATTTCTAATATGTAATCTGACAGATTCAAGCTCCAATGTATGCATAGAAGATTGTTACATCAAAAGTGGAGATGATCTTGTAGCAATAAAAAGTGGCTGGGACCACTACGGCATCAAAGCCGCTCGTCCCAGCTCAAACATCACGATCCAACGGATCACCGGCACGACACCGACATGTTCTGGAATTGGAATAGGAAGCGAGATGTCAGGTGGAGTCTCTAACATTTTAATACGAGACATCTACGTGTATAACTCGTCTTCAGCCTTACGTTTAAAATCTGACAGAGGAAGAGGGGGGTACATAACAAATGTTACTGTGACAAATATAACAATGCAACATGTGAAAATACCGTTTAGGTTTAGTCGTGGCGCAAATGACCACCCGGACGAAAACTTCGACCCGAAAGCGCTTCCCAGAGTTAGCAAAGTGTACATAAGTAATATAGTTGGTGAAGGAATTGGTCGTGCTCCTGTGTTGGAGGGGATCGAGGGTACGGTCTACGAGGATATCTGTATACGAAATGTCAGTTTTAGAGGGGTGAAAATGAAAGAAAAATGGACTTGTCAGTTTGTTAAGGGAGAGGTGTTTGATGCTTTGCCATCGCCATGTGATGAGCTTCTGAGCAGGAATGGTTCTTCTTCTTCTTGGTGTAGCAGTCAACACTGACCTTCACAGGATTCCTTTAAGATTCGTGTCGATTAATAATAGACAGTTCAAATTTAACTTTATACCTCGTCTATATATACTGAATTTTTTTGATAGGTAGATAGATAGATAACACATAGGTAATAGGTTTCTTCTCTCTATTCTTTTCTTTTTTCTGTTCCTGAAGTAGAGACTTAATTGCAAGGAAATATTCATTCATTCATTATTCATTTCATTTCTTCATTCACTTGTACATTTTAGATTTCAGTTACATTTTTCTTTTGTGAAAAGATATTGAAAATCCAGCACCATATGAATGTCCTCTTTTAAACCAATCGCAGCAAATTATTATCATTTATACCGCGTTCACAATTTCTTACTTCATTCTATTTTTCATGTTTTATTGCTGGAAAATATGTAATTTGATAAATTTTTTAACAATAATTTTATATATGCTCAATTATTTATCCATCCAATTAAATAAGAGCATCTACATCCGCTTTTATTTTTTACTTTTAAATTAAGTATACGTTGTCGCTTTCAATTTTTGTTGTCAATGAATTGAAGTACAGATTGTAATAATGGAAGTGGGGTGCACGCTTATAAATTCTGGATTGATATCGTAAAAATAATTTATACTACTTAAAATTGAAGATAAATTAATTAACACTTTAAAATAATTTACACTCGGATTAATTAGAGCACCGATTCTATCAGGTCTCTTTCTCTTTTTATCTGTTCCTCTATTAGTTAGATCCAGAAAGTCATATTCACAAATTAAAATTCAAACATCACTGTTTATTATAATGTTTATATCGCAGTAATTAAAAGCTAGGTAAAACAAACACAAGTCTTATTTGCACATATGTTCCTCTTGTATTTCCAAACAAAGTTCTATTTCGAACCGGACTTATTAAAAATTTATATCATACAGCTATTAAAATATATTCAAAATGATAATAATTTCAGTAATTAATTATATAAAATATATCAGTGGTTTGGGCTCATGTTTATATCAGTGGTCCACTGGTATTTATTTTTTGAAAGAAACAGAGGTCGAGCCTCTATTTTATTGATAATTATTTTGATACATAAGTCATGTTACAAAACAAGAAATCTAAAATAAAAAAGGAAATGTAAATTTAGGGGCTCCAGAAGAGCACCCACAAAGGAAAAAATAGTAACAGTAACTCAGGAGTTACTGGTAAAACTACTGTAATAGCAAGAAAATTAGAAAAGCTTATATCTTATTTCTATATGTCGTATCTCTTTGCCAATCTTGATGACATCTCCCCCAAACTGAGTCTCCACTGGTACGCTGGTATTTATGGGCAGGTATATATATATGGTGTTTGTACTAGACTATATATGGCAAATCGTGCCACCACAATATGGGCAGGACACATGCCTGGATCACTTGACTATAAAATGTGCCACCCTTGAGTTCTACTTGTTTATACCTCATGTGTTCCGGGGTTTATATCTATTGTGCGCTGAAGTTTATACAGGGGTGCGTTACGTTGGTGGTTATATTAGTGGTGCTCCGATATTTATATCAGTGGTGAGCTGATCTTTATATTAGTGGTGCGCTGGTATTTATGAGCAGGACCCTTGAATTATACTTTTTTACACATGCTGTTTTACCTTTGGTGTGCCGGGATTTATATAAGTTGTGCGCTGGAGTTTATACCTAGGGTACTGTCTTTGTGTTTACATCTGTGGTGCCTTTGGGTTTATATAAACAAAGTACTTGGATACCCCTTTCACCCTTTTAATAAATTAGACAAAATTAGTTGGTTTATGCCCTAAAGAATAAAATATTGCTAAAAAAACACAATCTTGAATTTTGATTTACAAGAACTATCGTTTACCAAGAAGTTTTGTTCAATCACAGTATATCATGACAATAATTGTTTGCTTATTTGCATTAGTAACATTTCTAATTAAAACGGTTCTCAAGTATGACCAATGTTAAAAAGGCGGAGTATGTTTGACTGGTTTCTGTACTTAATTGAACGGTATGAAAGATTACAGTAAAGTGTTATATAAGGAAATTCTATTAATGAGCTTCCATGAAACTGTTATATCATTTTCCTTATTTTGATGCTACCTTTGGAAAATTCTATTAATAAGGAAAGATTACAAATCAAAATAAGGAAATTCTATTAATGAGCTTCCATGAAACTGTTATAAGGAAATACAGAAGGCATACCTATAGAAAAGCGAAAATACAGATGCTACTCTTGGAAAAAGCAAAAATTCTGCGGGGAGGCCGCCGTGCAGCCTCCTGTGGCGGAACAATTGGCTCCGTTGGATCAACCCCAGGAGACTATTGTAGATAGAATCTTCTTCACCATCCCCATCCCCACCAGCACCTCCTGTTTTGATGATAAAAACTAAAGATTACAGTAGATTATAAATGATACCATAAAGAGTATAGTAGATAGAATCTCACCTTCACCATCCCAGCACCTCCTCCTCCACCATCCCCACCAGCACCTCCTCTTGTTTTGGTTGCATCGGCTTCATCACCACTTGTTTCAATTGACTCCATTGCCACCTTTGGCTCCACTATCTTGTCAGAAGTTCTACTGCATTTTTCTTTGCATCTATCTCTTCGAGCGGCACCTCTAGTACGAGCCATTTATTTGATTGCCTCAGTTTCAGAGGATGACTCATCACCTCTTGCAGCGGCACCTCTAGTACGAGCCATATCTAACATTCGCAAAACACATAAGCTTGTTAGCAAGAAAATAGTGCTATAAATAATTTAAAGAACACTTTCAATCAAAAATCCTAAACCTATAGCAAATGGCTAAAGAGCTAGTTCACCATGCAAAGTTCATCTTTAAATACAAAAACCTATATCTCAAGGAAGTTCAACATGTCAAGGTACTTAACGCAATCGATCCATTTTTCATGTGTTCAGTCATTTTTCCAAACAAATGTTTGTTTAACAACTCCTTATTTTTGTGTCATGTGAATTATTTGTGTTTTCATTTATATAATTAGTGAAGTTCTAATATTTTAAATAAATATTTGAACGGTTAATTTTCTCTGCCGATTGCATTTCCAATTTTATCGTGTTATTATTTATTTTTTCGCTTGTATGACTATGACAAATATTTTTACGACTATTTTAAATTGGCTAATTTGCAATTTAATTCTAATATTTTGAAAGTTATACGAAACCACAAAGGAAATAAAGAGGTAAGACTTTCACATTTGGCCAATATAATTCTAGTCAAATTTTGAGACAAAAGTTTTGTTACCTCGGTATTGGATTTTATAATATGATTTCAAATCTTTAAAATCAAATTAAGTGAACTCTATTCTCACTCACCATACATTCTCCAAATTGTTTAATTAGAAAGTCTTTCAGCATACTAGCAAAGTATTAATCATTAATTTTGTTATAACCAAACACTAAATATACACGTGATCTGCTCTTTTAGTCTTTTAATTATTCCTTGGTTTGACCTCAAAAAAAAAATATTGTTGTCAAGTAATAACTAATTATATATCTCAAACCATTATAATATATAGTAATAGTACATGTGTATAGTTCGACCCTCCTATTCATTAAATAGCCAATTAACAACAGAAACAAATCATCCTCAATTCACACTAGCACAAGCCTCATGTGCACTACACCAAATATATATATATTTAAAAAAAAAAATTGATGTGTTTTTCTGGTGCTTTGGGCTACTTTTAATTGTTGGATATATAACTTTTTATCTTAAAAACTGCATCCAAACATTATACGTCAAACCTTCATTTTAATAGGAAATTAATTAATCAAGTACTGTTAATTTGTGCTGTAATTCAAGTACATAATAAGTAAAATATAGAGGAACTAAAGATCTCACAAACTTCCACAACTTTTAATTTATAAAAACCTTTAGTTTCATGCATGCTCAAAGTTTTAATTGAACGGAACAAATATATCCCTCCTTGTCATGAAATGCTTAATTATACAAAAAACTTTGAGCAACGAACGGATTAAATTGTTTCCAGTGCAAGTAGTGATTAAATGTTTTTAGTTGATACTGGCACATTCCTTTTTGTTAATGGTATATATTAGTTATACTGTAAGTGTTTCTTTCTCCAGTTGTTTGGAGTTAGAAGCAGAACATCTATTTGGTTTCTAATGAAATAGATGGAAAACCATTTTTTCTTATATTGATTAATAAGGATTATAAAATGAAAAAAAAAAACGCACCATTAAGATTTCATGAAGAGGTGCAACGGTAAAAGTCATTAACAAAATAATCTGTAGTCTTTAGCAAAATAATAACTCACCATTAAAGAAATATATATTCTACTTAACTCTCTAATTATCAAATATCGCAAATGGAGAGTTTAAGCAAATTTATTGAATTGAAAATTTTGAGTTTTTGAATTAAAGTTTCAACAGATTGCTCGGTGAATTTCTCAACAGTATAGATATCTAGATATTTAAAAGTTTGATTTTTTTTTTTGTCAAAAATATAAGAAAGTTCTTCATTTTAGACGAAACACATATAAGGAGGACAATTTCAATTGAACACATATTTTCTTATTATGTAATTTGACCATGAGAAACTTTTACAAACATCTTAATTCATTTTTTTTTCCTTCTAATTTTATATGGCAGTGTAGCAAGAAAATAGTCAAAATACATAATTAAGCAGTTGTTCAATATGTTAGGCGAAATAAAGGCGAAAATGGTGGATCGTTTAAATTTTGTTTATAGAAGTAAAATATCAAAACATCTATCTTGAGATTACTTTTTTTTTTGTTATTTTTATGTAAAATTGAAAGATAAATATTAATGTTATATGAAAGTTTTTCTTTGAATTTTGTATTTTTGTATTTTATATTATAGTTATATTTTATATTATAAATGTAACAATATTTATTCATATTAAAAATCTGCTATTCAATGTTTAAATAAATAATTGCAACAAAATATTGATTGAAAATAGATTGTTTCAGCATAACAATTATGATATATTAAAATATTTATCGTTGTATTAGATTTGTTAATTACAACTATATCAATGGTTGCAATATAATTTTGCTACGCATTTTTAACAACTAAAATTTTAGTGTATTTATTAAACATGTCACAACCATAAATTTTATTGCAATTCACAACATTATTACAATTGTTTTTCAGTTGCCTTAAATGCGCAATAGCAACTGTTTATTTAATTGCAACATATTATTGTTACCAATTTCTTACAACTCAAATTTAATTGAATTTAATAACAACTTGCAAGAATTCATAGATTCTGGTTGGGACAAAATTATAGTTGCAATAGATAAACACAATTGCATCCAAAAATTAATTATGAATATATTGCAACAAAATCTCTTGCAACTACCAGCAACTGATTTTCTTTGAGGCAAAAATATTTTATTACAATCAATTTATAACTATTGTAACTAAAAATTTGGTTGTCCGTACACACCTCAGTTCCACAAATTTAAAATTAGTTATCTCCAATATCATAGCACAAATTTATAAAAGATAAAATGTATTGGTTTTGTTTAATATATATATATATAATTGGTTTTGTTTAATATTCATATCCACGGATATATTGTATAAACTATATGAAATTATTATATATAAATGATAATATGAATCTGATCACGCGTTTCATTAGTAGTAGGCATGCATAATTCATGTGCTCGTATTGGATGCTTTTAAGAGCTCGTTTTGTGGCACAACACATTTGCTTTTAGAAAGTCTCTAAGCATACTAGTTGATGCTAAGGTTGTTTTCTCTTCTGTTCCGTGTTTTGACTTCAGAAATATGCTATGCTCACCAAGCCTCTTTGGTAAACATAAATTTATAGTAGCTTTAATTTATCTATTGCATTCAATTGTTTGCCTTTTGTTGTTGTTGTATTGGACACAACTAATCTGGTACTAGTTTTATGAGTCTTGTGAGTAACCTGGTATGTTTTCATGATGGTATGAATTGATCTCATGCATTGAATTTTAATATTTGTCAATTGGTTGATCAGTATTTTACTATTTTTTTTTTAATTTTGTTTTAGTATAATCTAAATTTTACAATTTACTTTGTTAAGGGATCTGAACAAGAAGATGGAGGAGGAGAAGAAGAGGAAGAATAATTTAATACTTGTAAGGATTTTGTGGCTTTAAATTTTGTATAGTTGTAGTTAAAGAAATTGGACTTATATATAAATAATTTTGGGGGTTTCTATTTTTTTTTCTTTTCGGTTGTTGGAAATTGGACTTATTCACAAATTTTTCTTTTAGAAAAAAAAAAAGAGAACCTTTGTTAGATTTGGTACCAGCTGCAAAACTGGTACTGGTACTGGTACTGGTACAGTGTGATGACTTACAACCATAGCAACATTGGACCCCAAATCAGAAATCATACACTATATATAAAGATAAAAGTTCAATAATTACATTCTTTTTTACACAGAGTACGCAACAACTTGCTTAAATTATAAAAATTTCATAGACTTACAATTATAACATTACAGTTTGAAAGATCAATTAATACTTTTTAACAAGATGGTGAGAAATTAAGTCATAAAGAAAACCAAGGCTTTCTGGCAAAGAAAGCCCAACTTGGTGAAATGTTGGCCTGTTTCGTTTTTCAAAATGTTTAAGGAATTAATTTGTACTCGGTGAAGGCTCTTGAGTTCTTCTAAATTATTCTCAATCATATTTGCGTTCTCGTCAGAATTTTGATATATTTGTTTTGTAAATGTGAAATTTATAAGTTTTTGGTTTAGATGTTATTGCGTGGTGGGGTTTAAATGTAAGATCGTTGACCCAAGTATTCTAGAATTCAGATCCAATATCTAACATGGTAGAATTAGATCCGAATTTTTTATTTTAATTTGGCACAAATCTTAGAGAGATGTCACTGGTACGACACCGAACAGTTCAAATTTTACTTTATACGGTGAGGTATCTCGTCAATACTTCTATTTTTTTTGTTTCTTTTTTATACCTTTGAGGAATTTATTTTAGTTATCTTTTACATGCTGACAAGAAGAAATTTGTAATAATCATTCATTATTTATTTGTTTATTTCATTCCTTCATTCATTTGTTCATTTTAAATTATTAGTTTTGATCGCGAATGCAATAAAATAAATAAATAATATAACTAAATTGAGATTCTGTACAACTTTTTTTGCGAGAAGATATTCAAAATCCAGTACATGAATTTCCTCTTATAAACCCAACTTGATCCGTTTGATCAAATCGATCGCACCAATTTATATCATTTATCGATAATAACGATCGAGGATCTATATCACAATTTCTTAATTCATTGTTATGATTTCCATATTTTATATCTTGAAAATAAATAGCTTGTAATTCGATATATTTGTTTTTAACAATTACTGTATATAAATAAATCATCCGCAACTCATTTGCTTATTTTTGTTGGTAATTAAGGAGCAGAACATTTTATAATTATATGTTTATAAAAAAATGGAAAACAAAATACTTGATAAGTATCAGACAAAAAAGATATTCGAAACTAATACAAAAGAATTATTAAATAATATCAACATGATTATAAAATATATCCAATATTAAACTTATGTTATTCATAAATAGCCAAAAATGTTATTTTTGTATCGTATTAAAACTATTTATTTATTATGATATTATGTAATATTTAGTATTTTTATGTTATTTTGTGCAAGATTGGATGTACATTCAACACATGGGTCAATTGACTCTATTAATTTTAATATTTTTATTTATACATAATTTCTATATAACTTAGAGTGGAAAAATGTTATTTTTGCATCGTATTAAAACTATTTATTTATTATGATATTATGTAATATTTAGTATTTTTGTGTTATTTTGTGCAAGAGTGGATATACATTCAACACATGGGTCAATTGACTCTATTAATTTTAATTTTTTTATTTATACATAATTTTTATATAACTTAGAGTAAAATATTATGGGTATTATAAAATTGATCATATTTGCAATATGAAAATATTATATGATTTTACTTCTATTCTCATTAGATCTCTAAGAATTAAATAATTTTGACATTGACTCGCAATTGGCTCGCTGTTTTTAGTTTCGAGCTGAATTTGGATCTAGTTGATAGCTATTAATTTTTTTAGCGCAAGTCGTTTCTTCAATTAGAAATATTGCCCATCATAACTTTAAAATTAGATATTTCATTATTAGAACTTCAAAATTAATTAGTTTTTTTAATCTAAATATAGTTATATATTTTAGTAAAAATTTAAGAATTAGGTATTATTTATAATATAGTTCTATTTAGATTGGGGAAAAAAAAAATTATAAAGTTTTAACAGAGAAACATCCAATTTTGAAGTTATGATGGACACATATAAATTTCTCTCTAGTTGTAGGTTCCTCTCATGCATCGTCTTCTCTGCTTGGACTCAAAATTAAACCCAGTTGGAACGAAGCCGGGCTACTTTTTAGAGAAATCACCGCAATTCGAAGATGTAAATTTGCCTCGCTATCCCCTCTAGCCCTTTCATTCTCTCCATCATACCTACAACCACAGTTTTAGAACATAGAATAAGCACCTATTTAAACTACAACATAGTAGACACTTTTTGCGAGAGAAAAAACGCATTTATGACAGTACCACGTCGCAAAAAGTACCGTCGCAAATAGAAAAAGCAGAACAATAATGGTACTCCGTCGCGAAAAGTCACTTTTTTATTCTCGCAAAAAGTGTATCATTCTTGTTGTATAGGAATTGTTGCATGTATTTACCTTCCTTTGCAACTAGAAAATTAAAAGACCAATTGTGTAGGTTTGACTGTTTTAATTTGTACAATTATTAATTAATAAAGTATTTGTGTTCTGAAAAAGGAAAATGGATTATGGGTTTTATTTTTCCCTGGTTTTAAGTACTAATGCACATGATATTTTTATTTTTAAAGTAAAGGATGGAAAGTATTTTACTCTCTTCTTCATCTTCTATATTTTCAGGCATCATTCTAAGCAGTTACCAATGAATGAAGCCAAGATGAGACCGTGTTGGGCCGATCTCCCATGTGATCTGCTATCCATCATTGCTGAAAAGGTCACCACCAACACACAATACATTCATCTCAGAGCAATTTGCAAGGCGTGGCGAAATGCCCTGACACCCCACCCGCACCATCTCCCTCCCCAATTTCCATGGCTTATGCTCCCTCCTCAACCTGGTATTTCTGATGCTCATGTATCCTTCTATGATGTTGCTCGGTCAAAAACTTATCAGTTTCAGTTGCCGTACATGAGCGGCAAATACTATTGTGGCTCCTCTCATGGCTGGATTGTGCTGGAACATGAACACAGAGTGTCGCTGCTCAACCCAATTACCAGTAGACGCATCGACCTTCCTTCTTTAGATGCCCTTCCAACCCTTCTGATTTCTTCTGACCAGCATGAAGGAGACGAAATTTGTATAGAAAAGGCGAGTTTGTCTTGCAATCCTTTCAAGCCTGGTTGTGTTGTTGTGGCTTTGCTTTCAATTTCATCATACATAACAACTTGGAAGTTGGTCTTCTGCCGAATTGGGGATTCTCAATGGACTGAATTGAAGAACGAGAATGCGCTTCGAAGGGTGGAGAATTTCACTTTATATAATTACTTGGTTTACACGGTGAATAATGAAAAGGAAATATCTGTTTATAACCTTCAAGACCATTCTGTGCGGACCTTCCCTTCAAAACTCAGCTCTCACCTCTGCGTTCATGATATGATTAATTTTGTGGAAGATTCAGGTTCTAGTGAACCCCTTGTAGTTAGAATGATTACATATTTTTCTGATCCTGAGGTTCATGTGTATAAGTGGTATGATGATTGGCAGACATGGTGTGAAGTGAAGGACATTGGAAAGCGGGTGCTTTTTCTGAATGAGAGGCATTCGAATTCGATTATTCTGCAATGTGATGAAAAGCAAGAGAATAAAGTATACTATGATGTAGATCACCTGACTGATCCGACCTTTAAGTCTTTTCATGTTGGTTTGAATCGGGTTAATCTGGAAAGTGGGATGGTGGTTCGACTGAGCTGGAGCTTACTATATCCGTATGAGGTCCGCCTATCTAGATTTCCCTTGTGGGTTACACCTAGCCTGATCTAGCTGTCATACGGATTTATAAAATATGATCGTCCCCGCGCGTAACAGGTACTATTGATCTTTATTTTATTTTTTAAAAAGATAAATATTGCATGTTATGTCATTGACTGTATTAAGTGTCTATTTTTATGTTTTGTAATTGATTTACAATGATTGTTAGTAGTTCTAAAAATGCATTTTGTTGTTAGTGTATTGGAGACAACTCTGTAAATATGACATTGGAAGCGTTGAATACATATGCATGCTTTCTATCTGATTTAAAATGGTCTTTACAACTTACAAAAGCATAATTTACCATTAGCAGTTACAAAACCTTTGTTGTCAGTATACTTTGTGACAACAAGCTTGATGACCATCATGGAATGTTCATTTGTATCAATTTGGCCAATCATATTGTGTTCGCAAAATTAGCATGCCCTTAGAAGAAATAGCATGGCAATGTCACAAATGTTGTTGGTAGAATGGCGCATGGAACTTTTAGGAAACTGAAAAGTACAAAATTGTAGCTACCCTAATTGAATTTTTATGTAAATTAAGATTAGAGGACAAAATTATGTCTTCATGTTTTGTGTAATATTTAAAAACAAAAGGGACTTAAGAAACTTTGATAAAGATGCATACATGCAACACACTAGTTGAAGTATAACTTACCGAAGTCCACCTTCTCTCTTCCAGCAGTAAGATGTACTAATTAATTTTTTTCATAATATAACAGGAATCAAGATTTTTAATTACACCAGTGCATGTGTATTCTCTTGGAGTATCTGATTCAATAGTGCTATGGGACTAGGATTAAAAGGTAGCACTACTGAAGTTCTGGTAATGAAGGATTGAGCATGCAATTAGTTTGATAAATATGAAACTAAACATTAGCATTTTTGTTTTTGTTTTTTCAGTACTTTTTGTTCAAACTAAATTACAGTATCTATATTAAATGTGCTATGTAGTCCAGTTAACTTCCTGATGCTGTGCTTTTTTTTAATATATTTCTCTTTTAACTGCCGATAGATATTATAGTGTTGTTGTTGTGTTTGAAGATATCTGTGTTTGTTTATAAGAGTTAAAGATGCTAAAGAGGTACATGAATGAGGTATGTGGACACCATGCACATCGAACGGTGCCTCCTATCTCCTGGATTGCATAATTGCAATAGTTAGTTATTCAGGTCTGGTACCAACATCTCTTTCTATTGTTGTGAGGTCCTCTGTTAAATTGAAAATTGTCTTAGATGTCTACCAGTTGTAAATTAAGATTAGAGTACAAATGGTGTATCCAGTCTCCACACTGCATACAACTGATCTATTAAGGTAAGTCAAGACAGGAAACTGAACTTGCCAAGCTCATACAACGCATAAATTTGTTGTGTGCTTCTTCTAAAGTATTTTTTTGTGGCAGTTGGATTAGTGTTGATAATAAACAAAACCTAGCTGTTCTCTATGTTATTTTTTTTTTTACAGCTGCCCTGCTTTGACTTCTGATACACATTTCTCAGTTTCACCTTGCTACTTATGGATAAATGTTCTTCTAGTTGTAGATTTTGGATTGGAAAGTGAGGCAAAATAACTGTGACTATCGAAGTATTTAGAATATCAGCATTGCTATAGCATGTGTGTTTATCCTGTATAGATAAATTTGAATAAAAGCCCCTCATTATCCAAAATTTGCAGAAAGTCCCTTCTGTTGTTGGAGAAATTTGAAATCTCTGAGATTAATTACACTCTAGCTGGTATTAATAGTATATTTTATGGCATATTAAGTTTTACAACATTTCTTGATCATAAATGAGGGAAATTTGACATGAGAGGCACAATTAAGTAATAATTTTTTCAGCTATTGCAACTGAAAATATGATTACTAAAATTAATGAGTAAAATTAAATATATTTTTTAAGAGTGTATAACAACAACAAAAAAGCCTGTAGTTCCAAACAAGAGTTTTTATGATTGTATATCAAATTGTTAAAATTGATTGATCATTAATCTAGCAGTTCAAAAAAATTTACTGTTAAGTTCTGCTCCTCCTTCGGAAATAATGATTATAAGAAAAACCAAGTATTTTACTCTGTACATCAAGCTATTGTAAACTAATAATTGTAAAGGTAAGGGTAGAATTGATATTTTTTTTTTTTTTGGTAATATTAGCTTGAATTTGAATTTTATAAGATAAGAAATGGAGATTTTAATAAAAATATGTGGGTTTAGATGAGAAAATAATTAAATTATAAATTTTAATGGTCAAATATATTAATTACAAAGTTATGATGGGTATATATATAAATTTATCTTTTCTTTCTTTTTTTTCTGAAATGTTTCAGTAGTACATACCGCAGCTTAATTTTTTATTTTCAAATATTAGTGTGAAAGATATCATAACCAGCCCTTGCTCTAGTGGCAAATATGATGCTTTTTTTTGTGAAAAGTTACAAGTTTGAAACTCAAATAGGAGAATCCCAATTATAAAATATTATAGAAAGAATTTCTAGTGTGTATGTAAATTTCTAAAATAATCGATTTTTCTATATAAAAAAATTATAATATTAATCAATATTTAAAAAAATGCATTTTATTCAGCATACTCTTTTGTTTATTTAATTTTTTGTTTAATTATTTTCAAAATTAAATTCACAAATATATACCTTTTCAAAACTCTCTCTCTTTCGGAGAAGAAATAAAGTACTGGTTTCAATTTATTAATTACTTCGGAATTATATTTTATTTTGGAGTAGAACTAGGGTGTTCTTAAGCTCACCAAAGTATTTGGTTAGCTCACTTTGGTGAGCTTAACTCCAAAACTCATCAAATCAGTTTCAAATGACGAATACGAACCGTTTACATGTGAAAATTTTAAACATTTGAATTAATTTAGTATAAAATCAAGCGGTCAAAAAATATTCAAAAAATGAATGCACTAAAATTAATTTATTAACCTTTTAAATACCTTGGTGAGCTTAAGAACACCCTAGTTCTACTCTTTTATTTTGTGGCACATTCATCTTTTACTAATTTAACAAGCTGTCGTGTATTCTTCAATTTTTCATTAAAAATGAAATAAGCGCCGATTTGTGTTAAAAGCAGGCTTCTAAATAGCTAGCTATAGCTTTTCCGGACCATAAACGCTAAGCTATGAGTTAAAATTGCGCTAACTCAGCTACAACCGCTATAGCTATAATAGCTTACCGCTATTACCGCTATATGAGACCCGCTATAGCTACCGCTATGCTACATGTTTTTTTTTTTGCAATTTATATGAACTTCTGTACTTCTATTCTTATTTCTAATGCTACATGGTCTTCTACGATAAGTATACTAAACCAAACTATATGCTTCTATTTTTATTTGTGATTTATTATATCATTCTATATCGAGAAATATTCAAATACTAATTCTTCATTTTGATTACTCTTTTTATAGTATTCATTTGTAAAATTATCATCGTTCGTTTCAATTGAAAGCTGATTTTGATTATTATTATAATTATAAAATGTTTAAATATATATATTGACTTCATTTAGCTTATAAAATTAATTGCTCTTTGTCTATTATAATATGTAATACCATGAAGTATAAACTATTAAATAATGTTACTTTTTAGATTTTTTTCTTTCTTATTTGCGTAATTGATAAAAAAGTATAGACTTAGATTAGTTGTCATTTAGTTGTTACATCAATTCTCTAATATTGATTATGTTGATAATTGGTAGAAATATAGAATATAAAGTTTGAAAAGGGAAAATCGCTATGTGTGATAGCTTCCGCTATAGCTACGCTATTCGCAATAGCTTTTTTTTTTATCTCCCCGCTATGCCGCTATAATCACTATTTAGAACCTTGGTTAAAAGCAAAATTTACCCTCAAGTCAAAAGTCATAGCACGCTTATTAATTTCACAATGTCCAATGTACGTAAAAGTCTGATTTCTTATACAAAAATTTCTTTGATGACCATTGACTTCTCGTGACTCAAGTCGTCAGCCTCCCTCTTTTAAAATCCATATCTTCTGTTATTTCTCAGTTACAATACACTTCTAAGATTAACTTAACCCGTTCGATCTAATTTAGACGGTCATGATCGGGTGTCCCTTCCGACAGATTAGGTGACCGACTCAAAAATAAAAAATGTAGAAAGATGGAAAAATAATAAAAAAGGAATACAAGGAACCTTTTCTCGCCTTCTCTCTCGGTCCAATTATTGCCCACTAATTAAAACAGCTAAGAGGTTTGCCAACGTTTGAGAGCTATTAGAAGATGGGAATCTATCAATAACATTTAGCACAGGCTGTAGTTGACCTGACCAGGCCAGGAGTTCGTTGACTACGTAGAGATGTTATAGAAATTAAGGCAAGTTATGTATTGCTGATTAATTTCTGCTATGTTTAACAGCTTTCGTTTTCTATGCTATTCTATTAGTTTGTCAGTCCGAGACTCCTCGGGACGAGTGTGCATCACCTGAGATATCTCATATTTTGTGTAACCTACGTGTCCGATGCCTATTCGGGGATGGCGCGGGGCCAGTATTGTTTGAGCTTTGAGATTTGTGCATAACGTCTTTCAACGGTTGAGATTTTCCACAAATTATGAGATATCTCAAAGGAAGCGAATTCCCTTGGGACAAGGGGCAATGCCTAAGTACCTGTTTAGCAAGCAAGCTTACAGGAATGCAGCTTAAGAAATTAAGCTGTGTAAAGGAGTGGTTGTTCGGCACAGGACAATGAGGCTTAAATTGAATCAAATATATATTTGTTTTCACGTGTCTAGGGAAGCAGATCATAATAACTTTAGTTATGATTGTCACACTTTGGAGGATTTATGGATGATTGATGCTTCTATTCCTTTAAAAGATAGATTATTAATTGAATTATTACGAGGTGCTGTTCTATGGACTATTTGGTTAGAACACAATATATTATGTTTTAATGTCAGTTCCCCTTATTCTATTAAGGTTATTGGTACTAAGATTATAGCTTTGACTAAATTTTGGTGTAAATCTAGAGATGATGATTCAGTCTCTAAATTAAATCTTATATTGCCTTTTGATGTTAAGAATCTTCTAGATCTCCTTCTGCTGGAAGAGGAAAGAAGCTCAGACACTACCCAAATTTTGGACCTCCTGGTGCAGGGTTCTGGGGATTGCAACCCCCCATATCCAATGTTTGGCGTCGAGGAAGAGGATGAAGACTTATTAGATTTGTAGTACTTAGTTTTATACATGTTATGGTGTTTTTGTGTTTTTCTAGGATTATTGCCTTCTTGTGTTGTGGACATGGTAGGATGTATTGATTTTTTTTTCTATTGTTTATGCTTATGTTTTGAACAGCTGTAAAAGACTTGACATATTTGATTCTGGTACCAATTTTAGGTACTAAGTCAAATATGCTATGGTTCTTGATTTCAATGAAATCGGTAGTAAATACCATTATTTTTCAAAAAAAAAAACGTGTCTAGGGAAGCGTGGAGGGAAACGTGGGAAGGAGAGAAAGAAAGAGAATGGAAAATATAAACAAATGAAAAAGGCCCTAAGCTGGTCTTTAAGGAGGCACTGTACCGTAAGGAGGGGAGTGGGTCAGCTTAGCATTTTGTCCTAAGGAAGCTTAAGAAAGTTGTTTTAAGCCCATCAAAGGAGCAGTTGTTCGGCCCGCTTAAACATCTAAGGAGCTATAAGGAGCCTAAAGCTTGGCTGCCGAACAGGCACTAATAGCATAATTATAGATGTAAATTTATATCATGTTGTGTTGTGACTAATTATGCGGTGATTTGGGTTATGTTTTGTGTAGTGATTATAGTAAGTTTTTATGTGCCGTGCCGTGATTGAATTTGGAAGGATAGTTACGTTTGATCATGTTTAACTTTTTCTTCTTTGTATTTTAAGTTAGTTTATTCAAAAATTACTTTTTTTTTATCAAGATCTAACAGTATTGATCTCCATGACCACGCGTCATGTTGTGTCTTGCCTAGACTAGTTCGCGCGTTATACACTTATACCGTGATGTGCCAATTTTAGTTAGTTTATTCAAAATTTATTTTTTGATCAAGATCTAATAGACTTAATCTGCATGATCATGTGTCATGTTGTGTCGTGACTAGATGAGTTCGCGTATTGTATTGTATTGTGCCAATTTTTTGAATGATCACTGAATAGGACACACGAGTCACGACATGTAACTGGCACAGTGGCACATGTGTCGTGCTGTTATATATATTGCGTTGAACTTAACATATTCGTCCTTTTTTCCTGAAAAATCAGATTTGTACTTGGAAGTTATAGTCTGGTGTCATCGCTTAGCTGAAGCTTCACAAAACAAGTAAATGATTTTCTTTTTGTGAGAGAATGAACTTAATAAATTATTAGTCCTTAATTTTCTATGCTTCTGATCTATATAATGAGGTCTGGGCAGTGGTTGAACCCTTGATGAAGGCTGCTTCTACTTGCGTGGAACCCCATAGTCATCGATCAGAGCTTCGAGAAGAGAGCATACCATCACATTTCATTTGTCCACTAAAACAGGTAACTGTTATGAATTATATTGTTGGCATGCATCCAAGCAGAATAGTAAGTGTATATCATAATTATTACATTTGTGTTTCTTAGAAGTTGATTTCATGAACAAAAGTATCTTTAACCTAATTTATATGATTACCACAACTCATCTCTGCAAGGGGAGCAACACATCTCGAGTGACCGACTTGGAACTTGAACATCGCAATCTTAGAATTTAGATGTTTTGAGAAATTTAGATGTTTCCCCATCAAAACTTCTCAAGCCATATTGTAACCATATCCAAATATTTTGAGAAATTTAGATGTTTCCCCATCAAAACTTCTTAATTTAGATATTTGCCCATGCATCAAAATGTTCAAATTAGTTCTATCCCCATCTAAACTCACTAATTTTATTAATGTCCCCATTAGTTATATCCCCATCAAAATGCTCAGATTTCACATCACTAGAATGTGCATCATGAACTGTGAAATTATCAATACATGTACTGTGACATGTGTATTAGAATCTGAGAAAAGAGTTTATTCAGGCATGGAATATACTTGTGTCAACGATCTTACATTTGAACCACACCTGGGTTGTGTTAGTGTAGATTGGGGGAAATTCGCTTCTGCTGTTAGCTGTCCAGTTATTCGTTACTGTAGTCAGCTTCACCACGCAATAAAATAAAAACCAAACAATTATATTTAAGTACTCGTCCAAAAAAATTTCATATATATGTACGAAACAAATATAACAAAATTTTGACAAAGAAAATATGATTCAGAATAATTTAGAACTGAAGGGCCTCCACCGAGAACTTTATCACGCACTGAACATTTTGAAAAAAACAAAGCAGCCAAATGCATTTCAACCATGTAAAAGAAAGGGATCTAATTAAGTTGGGTCCGACATCGATCTATGGGACTCAAAGTTTGAGTCCGATGTGTTCCGAGTTCATTCAATATGTTTTGAAGTCCATATGCACTAGATCGATACGAATACTAAAATAGATATGCACGAATCTTAAAGGGATCCAACGGACTAGAAATCCAACAGACTCACAATAATTGTTGAATTGGTGTCGTACCCAATTGTTTCCGTAACATAAAAACAGCGGTTAATTAGAGGGTAAAAAAATAGCGGTGCCAATTTAAAAATAAATACAAACGAAAAATGATAGAGCATTATCTAGTTCTAAGCCTACAAAGAAAATGAAAATAATTAATTAAGTACATGAGCATTATCTAGTTCTGTTGCCATAATATATATCCTATCCTCATCATATGATTTTGATGAGGATATTGAGATGTTTGTTCATAGAAGAAGTTTTTTGAATCAGATATGATCATGAGGATGGATCTGATTATTAATGTAGCGGGCATTTTTATTGGAAGGAAATTGTGACTTTAACATGCAATCGATTGTGGTGTTGAATTTGAACTCGGAACTCTCTCTTACTTTTGTGATATATTATTTCAGTATTTCAACAAGAGGATGGTTCAAATTCTTATATTTTTAAGTTGGTCTATACGTACGTTGTGCCTTAATTCATTTGTAAAACTTTAATATTTTAACAAGACAAAATAAAATCGTTAAATATGATCTATATTATTTTCTTAAATTTGAAAATAATTATGATATTTTAATTTTGTTTTAATGATCATCAAAAGTTTTGTTTTAATGGTTATTAAAAAGTTGCAAAAATATGTTAATGTGAATAATTAATGGACATTGATTTTCAACTTATCGATTGATATAAAAATCAGTCTAAAATAATAATTGTTTATGTAGATGTTGAAAATAATATAGATCACATCTATTAGTTTTATTTTGTCATATAAGTTTAGAATTTTTTTTATTAGAAAACTAAAAGTGAAGATACAATTAATAAGACTGCAAAAAATAAAAACATTTAAACCCTTTCTCTTATAACAATCATTTCGATTGTTTGTTAATATATTATTTAAGATAATTTTATGCATAAGTATCACAATAGAGTGTATTTTATAATGGTAAAAATTAATATTATATTATGTCACTATGTATATTAACATTTAATATGTGTAATTTTAAACTAGTATCATACCCGTGCGTTGCAACGGGGATATATTATAAGAAACAAATATATCAATGAAAATAATAATTATTTAAAAATTAAAACACATGTTAATAGAAAATTTATATAATTATGTATTTTTAATTAACTTTAATCGTGATCTCTGATAACAATTTGATGATGTGATGATTTTTTATTTTTAAGTAACAATGATATCAAATAATAGCTCGATTCGAATCTAATATCAAATATCATACAACAATTCAATATCAACATATAATATGATATCAAAAAACATAAATAAAAAGTGTTATCGTGTGTATGTATATGATATATATACACACACACATATTATAAGAAAAATGTATATTTACACACATGTTCCAATTTAGAACACACACATATATTATAAGAAAAATGTATATTTACACACATGTTCCAATTTAGAACACACACACACACACACACACATTGGTATATTCTATATCGGAAATATATTCTAAATTGCCCACACCAATATGTATAGAAACAAAGAAAGAGAAATAAGGAAATAAAAAAAAATGATTTTCATTGTGATCCGTATAGAAACGAAGAAGTAAGGAAACAATAAATAAGAAAATGGAAGGTGAAGTCTTCTCAATTGAAGAGGAGAAATATGAAAAAAAAAAACGGATAAATATATGCTAAATTTCAGAATTTATTCAATTATAATTATAACATATCGTGTGGCAGCATATGTGGTGGGTATGTTTTGAATTAAATTTAGACTTCTATAGATAAAACAGATGCATTTAATCAAAAGAAGACAAAATATGTAATTGGAGAGCTGAGATCAAATTTGAAGTTTCATCTCTCAATCATAGCCGTTGGCGGATCGGATACCCAACGTGCTTATAGAGATTTGTATGAACTGACTCCATATAATAAAATTATTTAATAAACAAGAAACATTACATGTTGCTGTAAACTATTTAGTATTAGATAATATTTATTCTCCAAGAAGCTCTTCAGAATCAGATATTATTCAAAACTAAGAATGCGGTTTCTCTCTCATTAGCCAACATCATAAATTTTACAACCCTTACTATTGTAAACATGACAGATAATTAAATAAAAAATTATTTTTCAAAGGATTTCATAATCATTCTATCATGGACCAACATCATATAATAATTTATTTGTCCGATTTGTTTTATCCATCAAATTAATAAAATCACGTTATTTTAATCCACCCTAACAGTTATATTAATTGGTTGTCTCTTTCCAACATTATGACATAGTTATATTAATTGGTTGTCTCTATCATAGACCAACATTATGACATAGTTTTCTAGTTTTCTCCAACATCACAAGACCACTTTATAAAACAATAATGAAACAATATAATTAGTTATTTTTATGTAATATATATCCATGTCCGCCGATATATCATTCTAAATCACATGAAGTTACTAAATATATGATCTATAGTTGGGATATTGTCACGCTTTCCATTATTAGTTGGCATGCATAGTTCATGGACACATACATATTGGATGTGCAACAAATTAAATTGCTTTTGGAAGGTCTCAGAGCATACTGAGTACAAGGTCATTGATTTGATTTTGTTATGACCAAACACTAGAGATACATGTGCGCTCGATCTTTCGTTCCTGGTTTTGACCTCAGAGATATTGTTGTCAAGTAATATATATCTCATACCATTATTATGTGGTAATTAATTCATGTGAAGTTAGATCCTCCTATTTATTGGATATCTCACAGTAGAAACAAACCCCCTTCAATTCACAAGATGAGATATTTACTTTGAATCTGACAGTCTGATTTTTGTTCAATATAAAACATTTTGAACTCAAAATTTGCACACAAAATTGAAATTAAAATATATTTACAATTATTAAAATTACAGTTTTAAATATAAATTTGTAAATACTTGCATAATTTATAAAAATTTCATGAACTTGCGACTGACGAATCATCTTAAGTTTTTACTGATTATCATTTTGTCAAAAAATTATGAATTATAAGTTTTTTACAAAAAGAAATCATCAACCATCAAGGTTCTAATTAAATATCATATAGCAGCATTCTAGATATATACTTGTACAAATTTTCATTATTAGTATCACAAGTTAATATACATAATATCATATAGAATATAAAATCAATTTTATCATTATAAAATACACTCTAGTATGATACTACAAAATTAGGGGTGAAAACGGAGCCGAATTATCCGGCGGATATTCGCTCCGAATCCGTTTACAAATTCGAATCCGAATGAAACGGATACGGATTCGAATAGTTTTTAAATAATCAGATTTGATCCGGATACGGATAAATTCTGAGACCTGAAAACGGAGCGGATATCCGCTATTATCCGGAGTAGATCACTGGAACCAAATGGATCAAATCACTACCCGAAATCCGCTAAATTTTCTCTCTCTCACTTCTCTGCGCGGTATTGCGTGACACGTAGAAGCCTTTATCTTATATACTACCTCTTCCGAAAAATGCTAGAAATTGTGGGACTAAACAAATTCGGTCATCCGGGCACAAATGATATTGGGCCCAAGCCCATTCGTAGACTCTTATCTACGTTTTACCGTTGCCTATTATTCGTTAAAGTTAGAAAGATATGCCACGTGGTCTATTATCTGTTAGTATAAATGTTTGTAAATTATGAAAACATGTGAATATGTTAATCCTCTTCTGACGCAAATAGGAGAGACATCACTTATTTAAAATTTATTAATTGTTTTGACTTCTCGAAAATTTAATTGTGTTTGTGTTACTTTTAATTAGAAAAATTAAATTACATATCTAATTCCTATTCAATTATTCATTTATTTTTATTTTTATATTTGATTTTTGTTAATTAGTATTTGAATTTTAAAATTCATATGACTTAATTATCCGACCATTATTCGTTTTGTATCCGTATTCGAATCCGTAGACTATCCGTTCCGTATCCGTATCCGTTTAAGGCGGATTTGGTTTTGAATTTTGATATCCGTTTACTATCCGTATCCGTATCCGCTCATTATCCGACAGATGCGGATATGGTATCAGCATTATCCGCTCCGTATCCGCTCCGTTTTCACCCCTATACAAAATACATCAATTTTAAATTATTCCCCTCAATTCACATTAACACCTGCTAGATATTAATGCGAATTAATTGAAGGGATTCATTTATGCTGTTAGCTATCCAATAAATAAGAGGATCCAACTGTGCACATGTATTACTTGACAATAATATTTCTGATGTCAAAACAAAGAACGAGAAACACATACATATGTAACTTTAGTGTTTGATCACAACAGATCCAACTGTGCAACAAAATGTGTTCCTAAAAGCATCCAGTATGTGCACAGAAATTACGCATGCCAACTAATAATGAAACGCGTGATAAGAAAACTATCATATATATATATACAATGATATACTGTGAACATGGATATTAAATAATATTGCTAATTAATTATATATAGTGTTTCATGATTGTTTTTAAATTAATTTGTCCTATGATGTTGGAGATAACCAATTATAAATCATTTTCTTTTAATTTTTTATTCTAATTAATTTTTTATTTATACAACGATAATCCTGAAAATCTTGGCATGACAAAAGATTTCTTGTATTGGATGCCAAGAGTATGAATAAAAAAGTCGTTTAATTTAAATATTATATGTTCATTTATAGAATACTATAAACAAATGGTTTCTGAACCGAATTTAGCATCCTTTCTTATTTTTCAGTGGTATATATATTTTATGCTAGAGGTAGCAGCTCTCGTGAAGCAGAGCTTTCTTTGGGCAAAAGACTGAGAGCAGATGAAATGTTTGAATCTTCATTTATGTGAGAAAAAAATAGTATTTTCTTGTACTATTGCTGTAATATTTGTAAATATTCCTATGCTTTGGATTTAATTGTTGGCGCACACTGTTTTTATGATGTGATATTGTATCAGTATATGTATCTGTAGTTGAGTGAGCATTAATTCCATTTGGATTTAGTATTTTATTTATCTATCTGATCTTTTTAGAATTTATCTAGTTCATATTAATTTTTTGTCTTATTTTTAATAAAAAAAATTATTATAAGTACGTATTTCATTTTTTTTTTTTTTTTTGGAAAATTGTACCATTTGGTAGATTGATGCTTGTCAGTTTGAACTTTTGAGGAAACATGAACGTACAAGTATTTGGTATCTTCAATTAATCAATCAGAATATCAATATTTATTTTTCATTCCGAATTTATTTGAAGGTCAATAAATGCGAGCAGAAACATAATTAAAGACTAGTCTGATATGTCTAAGAATGTTTGGGGAACTATTTTTTTTCCCCTTAATCCATTGAAATAATCAACAGGACGTTGTCAGTTTATGTGATAAAATTTAGAAGGATGGTTACGGTACATTAGTCACGTTGAGACTACACGTGACGTGTTATATTTTATCATGTTTAGCTATATTTTTTTTAACAATTTAAGTTAGTTTGAGTAGAACTAGGGTGTTCTTAAGTTCATCAAACTCCTTTGTGAACTCAACTCTAAAATCTATCGGATTAGCTTCAGATGACGAATCCAAACCGTTAAAATCCTTCTACTTTACGAGTTACCCATCTACATGCGAAAAATTTAAAATTTAAAATTAATTTTGTATATAGTAAAGTGGTCAAAAGGCGTTCAAAAAATGAATGCAGTAAAATTGATTTATAAACCTTCTAATTTTCACCACTTAATTTTATCTAATTTAATTTGAAACTTTAAAATTTTTGCATATAGACGTATCACTCATACAGTAGAAGAATTTCAACGGTTTGAATTTGTTATTTGAAGTTAATTCGATATATAGGTTTTAGAGTTGAATTCACAAAGAGGCTTTGTGAACTTAAGAACACCCTAGTTCTACTCAGTTTATTAAAAATTCATTATTCGATCAAGATTTAATGATTCTAGTTACACGTAATTCGCATGACTATGTATTGTGTTGTGCAAAAAAAATTCACGCTCCTAACTTTTTTAAATCCATATAATTTGGTAAATCAAGTCATGTATTGCCACCCGCTTCTAAGAAAAATGCGATTGAACTAATTGGGTCAATACATTAAATATATTATTTAATATAATACTCTCCAAACTATCTCACATAGCGGGGATAGCTCAGTTGGGAGAGCGTCAGACTGAAGATCTGAAGGTCGCGTGTTCGATCCACGCTCACCGCATTTATTTTTTAAATAATATTACCTTGTCAGAAGTCCAGTTACTGCAGTCCGATTTGCAGCGGGTTTGTTCTATACTTCTATTGGATCTAGGTGTAAACGGATCGGATATTATCTAATTTCATCAGAATCCTATCCGTATTCGTATTAAAATTATCAATATGTGTATTCGTATCCGAAAATTTACAACGGATAAGAATAGTTTTTAACTATTCATAACTATTTGTATCCGACTGTTTATATTCGTGAACGTACAAGTATATCCTTTGTTCTTAAATTAATTTATTAAACGGCATATAAATACTAACGATTTATTTAACTAAATAAATCTGCATATACATTTGTATTCTGATAAGCAATTTAATACTATGATATAATTAGTGACTATTATTTTGATAATATGATATATGTTTTCTAACTGACAAACTTATTATGAAAAATATTAGATCTAACTTATGAATAAAAAAAATATATTTAGAGAGTAGAACTAGGGTGTTTTTAAGTTCATCAAACTTTTTGGTGAACTCAAGTCTAAAACCCATCGAATCGGCTTCAAATGACGGATTCGAACCGTTGAAACCCGTCTATCTTACGAGTGATGCGTCTACATGTAAAATTTTAAAATTTTGAAATTAATTTTGCATAGAGTTAAGTGGTCAAAAAACATTCAAAAAATGAATGCATTAAAATTAATTTATTAACTTTCTAATTTTGACCGCTTGACTTTATACTAAATTAATTCAAATGTTTAAAATTTTCACATGTAGATGCATTACTCGTAAGGTAGACTGATTTCAACGGTTCGAATTCGTCATTTGAAGCATATTCGATGAGTTTTAGACTTGAATTCATCAAGAAGCTTAGTTAACTTAAGAACACCCTACTCATATTTAGATGTTATTCTTAGAATCTACATTAATAATTTATTTTTAATTATCCGAATTATATTCATATCCGTATTCGTTTAATATCTGAAACTCTCTGCATCCATATCCATATCCAAAAATTATGATGGACAAGAATACTATCTGATTACTATCTGATCCGTATCCGACCATTTGCATCCCTAAGCGGATCGGTATTCTAAGTTTTTTAAGCAAAACTGATCCATTTAAGTTGCAAAAAAACAAAAAAAGGTGCAAAGCAATGGACAAAGGAATGAGATTTTAACAGGTTTTGAAAGATAGCAAAATTGTCTTTTAAATTATTTATTATTATTATTAAACTGTATTTAAAGTGATTTAATTAAGAAAGAAAGATATAAATAAAATTATTGAGTTTAAACGGGGAAATAATTAATTTTTAAATATGAATGGTGAAATATCTAAATTATGTATTTTGATGGGGGTGTGTGTGTGTGTGTATAAAAAAAACACTTTTGAGTTTTTGTTCCATTAACGCAACTCAGCACTTAATGAAAGCGTGAATCTAAATAGAGATCGAACGATGCATAGCATCATAAGCACTTCGCTAAAATGTTAGTAGAATGTATTAGTCGGAGTCGTCACAAGATTCGCGAATTAAATCCGAACTTTAACTGAATTAAATTGAATAATTCGCAAATTTTATCAATTTTTTTCTAATTTTACGAATTATTTGCGAATTTTTTCAATAACATTTTTTTTTTATTTGCTCTCTTGCAAGACAAATCTCTGGTCTAAATAATTCCAGAATCATTTTCAAATTATATCCAAATATTTCCGAATTACAAATTTTTTATCTCACTGTACCAAACTCAAATAATTCATTTGTCACTATGAGTCAGACTATGTGTGTGTTTGTGGGGCCATTGTTACCTTGCGAATGCCATAACATTCAATAAAGCAAATTGAGTCCAATGGGTTCCTTTACCGTCCGATTCGCCTTGCTTCCACCTCCTATCATTCCTGTACCGTCCAATCCGCATTGCTTCTGCCTCCTATCGTGCAACTAGATTGGCACGAAGAAGCATATCCACACGAATATTAAAGTCTCACACAGATCATAAAGCGAATTAGACGGTAAAGGAACCCATAAGACTCAAACTCTAGTCGTGCATCGGACACAACCCGTTCCCCTCCGAGTTGTTGTCTTCTCATCTCAAGCTCGCGCATTCCAAGTGACAATGAGTGTCGTGAATTTAATCTCGCTCGTCCTTGCTCTCAATCGATTTCGCACGACGTTGTCTTCCAACTGTCAATTCGACCTCAGTATGATCAATCAATCATAATATCAATTTTAATTAATCTTTCATAATTTATTTGAATTAATGTCAATAAATGCGAGCAGAAACATAATTAAAGAGTTGTCTGATGGGTCTAAGGATGTTTGTGGAGCTATTTTTTTCCCTTATTCCATTGAAGTAATTAACAGGACAAACATCGTCAGTTTAGAGAAAAGTTTATTTCTCCGTAATTTTACATTTGAGGGATTTGGTATATCAATCCCTGTATTGCCACCCTATCAATCTTTTAAGAAAAATGCAATTGAATTAATTGTGTTAAGAACGTTTGCGCTGTGATGTAGGGATATATTCAATTAATTGTGTTAATAACGCTTGAGCCAATCAATTGTCAATACATTAATACTCTGATTTAATTTAATGTTCTCCGAGCAATCCCACATAGCGGGGATAGCTCAGTTGGGAGAGCGTCAGACTGAAGATCTGAAGGTCGCGTGTTCGATCCACGCTCACCGCAATTTTGGTTTTTATTTTTTATTTTTAGCAACAGCCGATGCAATTCGCAACAATTTCGTTTTTGACAAAGTGAATTCGATTTGCCGCAGGTTTGTTCTATTGCGTCGTATTCGGAGCTTGTAACCAAAACTGATCTCATTTTACAAAGTGCAACGAAATGGGCATTTATTGATATTGCATTTCGAACCGTGTAAACTTATATATTTATTGCTGATCTAACAAAAACTGATCTCATTTATTGATAATTGTGTTAAATAGACGAATCAGATCTCATTTTTCACGGTTAGATATTACACTGGATCTGAATTCGCTTCAGGCGCCACCTGATTCAGTCAGGTCAACGCAACATATTAGCTCACATTGAACCAGACTTCCACCCGGCATCATTTTGTTGCTGTCTTCGCTCATAAGTCGGAAGGCAAAAAGGTACCCAAAAAGAAAAAGAAAAAATTTGAGGGGTGGAACCTGAAAATTGGGTTGGGCCGATAGGATCATTGGGCCAGACTTTCCTCTGATTTCCCAAATTCTTGCTGAAAGAACAAAAGAAAAAAAAAACAAACAATCGGTATTAATATCAGCATTACAATAATTTGTTTACAACTGAAAAAAAATAACACCACTAGACCAACCTGTGAAACCATAAAAGACATGAGAAAATCAAGAAAAAAGGAAAAACGCCTAAACAAGCCATGAATCTTTCTTTTATACTTGCGCTTCAAGGTATTTGGTCCGCATGTTGGTCCATACTTTGCTTTACATTATTTTACGAATTATACAGGATTTTAAACATATATGCGAACCAAAGGAAGAAAAAAAGTTAGATAGAGCACCGGTCATGAACCAACAAAATACCCAATAGAATAATAAGATAGGTAATGACATAACTAAAATGAAAAATAATGAGCACATTTTGACATATGTGCAAGGAAATAGAAAGCAACAGATACTGACATAACCAAAATGAGAAAAAAATGAGCAGATTTTCACACCATGTCAATACATTAGCAAGACACCCAGTATACATGTTTACTTCTTTTTTCTAAAAGCAGCCTTCTTCCTATAACGTGTTTGATTTTAAAACCCGAGAATAATGTTTACAATATGATTCACTCTACAAACTATTCTCTACTTCTAGTACGCCTTAGCATCTCATGAATGTATATAGTGATGAAGACTCGTGGGAGCCAATCAGCACCTGCCACATCACCGCAACTGGCGTAGTCCAAGCAAACGTGCTTTATACTGGAATAGCTGTTACTTCTGCCTGTGTATATTCTAATTTGCAAAACAGTACTACTGTGTTCTTGTTCTAGACTACCTAGGATTAAGATCTCTCACGCATTTTGGCTTTTGCAAAAAATATACCAGCCAAAAGCCCTGCATCATGAAATATAAGTTAGAAGTAATAACAATATTTCTTGCATTTCCGATGTAAGATTTCAAATTAAGACCTATACGTTTTGTACCCTGAGAACCTTATAGCGTGAAGTGAGCCCCTTTAGAACTTTAAAAAAATATTCAATACCTGAAGTTCCAATTTGCTTCAGAACTATAATGAAATACCCACATTTACTATTAAGAGCTATCATGAAATTTTATATAATGCAAGACATATTAAGGTACTTGATAACCTGAAGGCTTATTCCAAACTGACTTTTTTACCTAGTGTACAAAATAATAACACTTTTACTAAGATTAAAGAAAGAAAAATTACCGAATAGTATGCTCATGGCGTTCTTGATGCTAGTAGGAACATGGAAAAGTAGAATGCCAGCTAGTGAAAGAGGTATCTTATTTAGCGACCCCACTAAACTGCAATAATATAAAAAACATTTAAATGAGTTTTCTGAAATGAAAAGGAAAAATTAGCCATTACAGTTGCTGCAAGTGTAGTTACCTGTAAGTGGTGGCACTGGTCTGGTGAAGAAACCACATGGAGGTAAAACTAATTGCCAACCCCATAAATCCACTTGAAGTAATCACAATCCAAAACATAGGATCCTTCAACAAAGGCCTGACAATTCACTTAGCATAATACATAATCATAATAACATCCAGAGCATATAAATTATATGCAGTGTAAATGTGCATTTCTTTTTGTGTTTATTGGTGCTTGTTTTCTTTTAGGAGTGAGGCCATGGTAATATGCATATTACATAGCGGCCCACGCTATGGACTCATATTCTGTTTTTGAAGTCCAAACAGTCGATCTAAACAGCTCAACATGATCTTTATATGAAAATGTAAATGTATTTACAGACTGAATTTTACATTTTTTAGAAATTTTTTACTATGTTTTTAGATAGGTAGAAAATTACTTGATTTGACAATTCTGGACCATCCAAAAGTAGTAATTTTCTACCTATCTAAAAAATAATTAAAAAAAAATTCTAAAATATGTAAAATTTGCTCTCGAAGTACATTTTCATATGGACATCATGTTTAACGCTTCGGATCGACTGTTTGAACTTTGAAAATAGAGATATGGATCCATTGCACGGGTTGATCCGTACTATGCATATTACCATAGATTCACTCTTCTTTTAGTGTGCTAATCTGGTTGCTTTATCAATTTCTTTTATTTCTTTTATTTTGTGGAAATAAGTTGAAGTTGAAAGTATGCAATGAAAAATAAAATTTTAATAAGGAAATATAGAACTCACGTGGTAGTGAGGTAGTCAATTTCATTGAAGACTAGTACAAGAAATAGGCCCAGTGGGAGAGAGAGAGTATTGTTTAATAAAACCATTGAGAATTCATTCAAATTTCCTGATTTTGTGGCTTGTTTTGCAGTGTCCATTACTCGCCTCAATGTTAGCTGACAAATGTTCACAAAAAATAAAACCCATCATTTTCATATTGCAAAAATAATTCATCAATTAGCTTTCATTAAAAATTCTAATTCAGAAATTAATTACAGAAACAAAAAAGGAAATACCGAATAGGAAGCAGTCAGAATACAATTACAAAACTGCCATAAATATCCAACAGCATTAAATGAGATATCTGTGATTCCTCCTGAAATTGCAGATACTATCTGAAAAAAATAAACAAAGGAAGAAAAATAAGTTCAATATTTCAGTTCCCACAATAGCTATATACCTACAAGCTTGTCTTATACAATACATGAGCAGTGAAAATACATTTATTAATAATTGCCAAAGGGAATTTTTGTTATGCCTTCAGGATTCTCAAATTAATAATTGTCCTTTTGGAAATTTAGACGTTTCAAATAGAATGAATATCAGTATTACCATTAAGGCAAGAGCAGTCCACACTTTGGTATCGTGGTATTTGCCAAATAGGTAGGTCTCTCCCAAAGCAGTTATCACATTTGTCACATTTTTCAATATGGTCACCATTGCTACATTTATATGCTTCAAACTGCAAATTGAATAATACATAATTTGAACCAATCAATAAACAAAATCATTGTTTTTTGTATCTCAAGAGAGTGATAAAAGAAAAGGTATTATCAGACATGCCCATACCAAAACCTGATCAGTATGCTATCAGTATACCATAAATACTGTCCCAGTTGGTGATTTAGTTTCTTTTAACCAAGCTAAGATCTTCCACTAAACCTCAACTAAACACAATCAGTTCAAGAAATAATTCGGAATAAACAAGAGTGAGGCTATGGTACTATGCATAGCGCACATTGGTCCATACTATGGATCAATATTTTCGTTTTCAAAGTTCAAATAGTCAACCTGAACCGTTAAAATGATTTCCATATGAAAATGTACTTGTAGATCAAATTTAATATTCTTACAATTTTTTTAGACAAGTAGAAAATCACTTGATTCTAAACCATTCAAAAGTAATGATTTTCTACCTATCTAAAAAAATAGTAAAAAAATTCTAAAAAATGTAAAATCTAGTCTGCAAGTACATTTTCACATGGAGACCATGTTATACTATTCAGATCGACTATTTGAACTCTGAAAACAAAGATATTGATCCATAGTATGGACTAATCCGCACTATGCATAGTACCATAGCCTCACTAAATAAACAAAGCATCTATTTAGTTATATAGGAGGGGGGACGAGAGGTAGAGATGTGAATACCTGAACATACTAGTAATGAGCATCCCTACAAAGATGAAATTAACTGGAAGCCAGACCCGTACCAGCCGCCACGTCAGCGGCTCAGTGGAGATCATGCCGCTTAAGCTAAGTATAGAGACTACAATTACCGATACGAAATTCTGAAATCACATATAAACCATATTAAGCTTAAAAAAAACACTGCCTTGAAAAGAATAAAAATGTATGCACAATATATGCATGCATACATAAAAATTTTCTGCAATTATTAAATTTTTAGCTTTTTTGGTCTGATTTGCATAAACACATTATGTGATGTAAGTATGTAACAATTCCAATATATTCATATGTTGAAGAAACTTTTACAATTTCCCAGTAGTAAAAAAGAAAGGGCAATTCAAATGTAACCCAGCAAAACATAAAGTGTAGTTTCAAATGTAACCCCACAAAACCGGGAATTGTCATGCATATTCCTAGAAAATTAACAAATACACAACATATCATTGTCTTCTTTGTTTCCTTGAAATGATGCCCAAAGTAACCCTCCTTCCTCACTGATAATAGACTTTAATTTGTAAAAATAAGGAAGAAAATAGAGTAGTTATGGGCATTTTCAAGGAACTAGGAGAGGAGAAATGTATACAAAACTATTTTTTAGTTGGCTATGTGAGATGTTTCTCGTACTGATGCATATCAGCATAGGCATTATTGCTCGATACTATGTTAGGGAGACTGATGAAATTGTTACAACAAATCAAAAGAAAAAAAAGGCTAACCTGGTATAGCATGAGAGAAATACCAGCACTAAAATCATATCCAGAAAGAACAAATTTATTCACCAAAATCATGCTACATGAGCAAAGGCAATAGGCGAAACCCGATAAAAGGGCTTGGTTGTATACCCTCACAGGTCCCACCAAAAGCTTATTTTCTTTGCTTTTCAATAATTTTCCCTCTTCCAGATCTAGCTCTTCATCAGAGAAAATCTTCAAAGGAGCCCTAAATAAACAATCAAGTTTGAAAAATCAGTTACTGATCCCTACTGCTAGGGTTTGTTACCAAACATGAAGAACTCACCCAGAAAGCCTGAAAAATAAATTGCTAAACAACTATTTTGAAAGAAAAAAAGGGAGAGAGGGAGAGAGAACAAAATCCCAGTAAAATGTTGGGCACTTATATATCGATAATACTGGTACAGCCATTGAAATACTGGTACACATTGGTTTAACTGGCATGTGCCACGTTTTTTTGCTGTTTCTTCTATTCATATTTTCTGTCAATTTCAGGCTATTCAAAGCGTACTATCATGTATGCTACAAAGTATAAGATTTTCCTTTTTCCAGGTAACACCAAAATAAAGAATGCTGGTAATAAATAATATGGTAACGAAAGATAATATATGCATGCCTCTCTCTCCTCAAGGGGCTTCCAAGTGGGCCTGGATTTAAAATTGGGTCCCTACTGTACTTATCTCCACTTAGCAATATGGGGTGGTTTGAATCTTCGGTTTCGTGTCTTTCACCAATAGAATTCATTGTATGAGTTGGAATGCTTAATGGAACAACTCTGCACCAAAAAAAAAATATACAAATATTAGAAACAGAGATAAAAAATTTAGATCCTAAGGAATAATTGTTGCTTTATGAACATTTTAAGAAGTGTTTGCAGTAAGTAAAACATTACTTCTTTTTATTTTGGGCAGAAAGGTACTTTCAGCGTAACTTTTGCACAAGGTATTCTTAAACAGAACTTCAACACCTTCGAAAAAAATACAAATCAATCGCAAAAAAAAAAAAAGTTAGACCATATTGCAAAATGAACTAAGAGATCTAAAATTAAACTGTGCCCGATGCAATAGTCAGACCAATTTGCTATTAAACAGTGAATTACTTCTGGTTACCACAGTGTGATGCTTCTCAAATATGCTAAAAGTCTGAACACCAGAGGAGCTAGGTGAAGTTGTTTATTTATTTTTTCTGTTGGAAAATTTCAAATACATATTCATTTTAAGCAAGAACTAGCATCTAGAAACAGAGACCTTGAAGTAATTTCCTGTAAAACAGGAATGTGATGTCATTGATAAGTAAGTCAAAGCCTTATGAATGTTAATTTCACACTTTTTGAGATACATTTTCTCATAAATTTCAACTTTTACCCAACTAACAGCCAACAATCATCTCTATTACTTCGATTTTTGGTAAAAACATAAAAAAATCAGGCCAAAACTTCTAATTAACCGTTGAACTCTTACAGACAGTAGCCCCAATAATTTGAAAAAGATAAATGGCTAAACCAGCTCCTGATTACAGCAAATAAGAAGAAGAAAAGTTGCAAGAATAAACCAGATGCGCAGTATTATCCCTCTTCAATTTCATAATTAGAGAGAACAATTGATAATCCAAGATAAGGTGTTAAGAGAGCTTGAAGTGAAGCATACCTCGAACCCATTCAGCTCAGAGAGAGAGCGAGAAAGAGACACGGAGAGAGATATTTTGAGGAGGAGAAGGCGAGACCGAGACCGAGGCGACAGCTTAAGCAAACGGACTTGAGGGTGAGAAAATAAATTGAGGGAAATGGAGGGGGTTATGGGAAAATAGTTTGGCTCAATGCCACCAGCGCACCAATCGCTTTGGACGGCTGGTCAATGGAGACTAGATTTGATATTTCTCTCCATTTTTGACAGAACTGGAGAGATCAATGGACTTAAAATATTATATTTTAGTTGGAAAATGACTGCAGTTGATGATTCCATTTAATATGAAAAGGATAGTTCTAATGTAGATTTTATTAAAATGTTTTGTTCAAGGTGGA
This sequence comes from Carex rostrata, assembly GCF_964058835.1. Classification (NCBI taxonomy): domain Eukaryota; kingdom Viridiplantae; phylum Streptophyta; class Magnoliopsida; order Poales; family Cyperaceae; genus Carex; species Carex rostrata. The sequence continues at coordinate 4,946,545 of NC_135949.1, forward strand.
AAATTAAATTTATAGATGCATTCTTTATTTTTTTTTTCAAAAATAGTGTGTGTATTAAAATTGGACTAATTTGATGTCTGCTTTGTGTTTTGTCAATAAATTTAAATTTTTAACGGTAAAATTTTAATATTTTTTATGATACATGACCAATAAAAATTCTAAATTGATTTGAATAATTAAGAACACATCTACATTTTACTTTTTAATTCGAATGATATTTAACATGATATTAAATCAACGTACCTTAACGTAATAACACTGTGGATAGTACAGTAATATAAATAATTTATTCATATTTAGTATTTAATCTTCAGCATGAATTTAAGATAGCATCTAGATATTCGAACTTCTTTTTCGTTATATATCACACACTTCTTGTTTTGCATGTCACATCATCTCAAATCTTAAGAGTTAAGACCCATTTACACGCATTTTAATTGCCACGTAGCCTAAAAAATTGAGGGTTAACCCTTTTTGTTATATTCCAAATTAGATCGATCTGATCCAATTCAGTCTAAAGTCGTTCAAATTCTTTAAGGGCCTGTTCGGCAAGAGTGAAATAGAGGAATAAAATAAAAAATATGTTATATTCTTGTCGAACAAGAGACAAAGTGAGTGAAATTGAGTTTAAACTTTTGCTGTCAAACTCCTGCTTTTTGCATTTTGGTCTCTCTATTTCTCTATGAGCGAATTCCTTATTCCATAGAAAAGGTGGAATAAAGAAATTAGCTTTTTTCAAGAGAGATTTAGCTCGTTTATTCATGCTCTTCCACTATTTCACTATTTCACTCTTCTACCATTAACCGAACACGACCGAAATAGTGATGAATTGAAGCCTATTCTGAATTCCACTTTTCCTCACTATTCCTCTTTTTCAATAGCTTGCTGAACGGACCCTAAGGAAAAAAAAAATAATATGAGTAGAGAATTATTTAATTTTAGAGGGCATTAGTGTAGTTTTACAAAAAAAAGAAATATAACAATTCAATCAAAGTTGAATTGTCATAATCTTTTTATCTTATGTATAGAGAAAATAAAAAATATTATATCTAACTGTTTTATTTTAATATTTGAGTTTAATATTTTGAGTTACTAAAATTTTAAAAATAGAGGCATGTTTGATGTAAAAAAAATACATTTGAACTCTTCTCTTAATTTTATAATATTTAAATTTTTTGTTTTTACAGTTACATTTCATAAAATTAAATTCAATCTGAATACATATATACATAAGTTGTATATGATAATTTAAAATTATATATGTTGATAGTTCATTAGGAGCAATCTGTAAATGTTCGCTTACTATTACATAATGCACATTTGGCGTGATTTTAATGTTGAAAATTATAATCATGTTAATATGAAACTTGATGATCAACAAAATGTAATAATAAATTTCTTCAAACAAAATAAGAAAACAAAATTATTTGGATATAATATTAACAAAATGCTACAAGTTCGCTCGAAAGTTGATTAAAAATTTATTCATGTAATTCAACCGACCAATTTATTTAACTTCAAGAAAAATAATTAACAGTACAAAATTTGATTTTTTTTTTTCTTCTTCAGTTTTTCTATAAAACAAACTAACACTTAATACTTCAATTACCTTGCATATTTGACTCTTACGACAAAGATTTTTCAAGAAAATGTTATTATCTTTCATTAATAATAATGGATAATATTTCGTTCAAATTATTCCGTAGTTGGGAGTTGCTTTATTTTTTAATTTTTTTTTCATGTATTTCTTTCTACATTTCTAAACTTCTTATGTTTTGAACTTTTGATTTTCTATGAAAAATTAGAAAATAAAAATGAAGAAGAAATGGAACCGATTTTTTTTTGTTAATACCATAATAAAAAAAAAACCAAAACACCTCCGTTTTGAGGATTTTGATATTTACCTGGGCCGCATAATCAATCTGCGGCCCATTTATGAGAAGGCGCAAATTGACTTAGAGGTCCCCAAAAGCACAAAAAATGCACAGTAATATTAAATATATTTAGGTTTTGAGGACCTCTAAGCCAATATTTGTCTCCCATAAATGTGAAAGAGTAATGATTTCATCCCCCCATTCTAGTCCCTTAACAGTCCCCCTGGCCATTAACTACCTATGGTAACTGTCTTCCTATTCTAGTTATTATTTCTAACTGTCTTGACCCTTATCTCTCTCCCGATCAGCAAAAAAATGAAATTCACGCTCTTCACGGCCTTCATAGCCTCCGCCTCTTCTCTTTCTCAGCATGGTGCAACGTCGAGATCCGACGAGGAGAGCGTGGTGCACCGTTGAGATCCGGCGAGAAGAGCGTGGTGCACCGTTGAGATCCGGCGAGGAGAGCGTGGTGCACCGTCGAGATCCGACGAGGAGAGCTTGGTGCACCGTCCAGATCCGGTGGGGAGAGCGTGGTGCACCATTGAAGGGGGTCCATGCTAGCTCAGCAAAGATTGTCAGAGTGCAACATATGAATACTTCATTAATTAGATATGAATATTTTATTAGTTAGATATGCATACTTCATATTGTCAGATATGAATACTTCATATTTACATTAATTAGTTATAAATACGTTATTAGTTTGATATGAACACTTCATTAGTTAGATATGAACACAATATAGTTACTATAAAAAAAGACTTGGAATTGTATAAATTATTTTAGACTTGGAATTAAATAGGTGTCTTGGAAGAGAAGAGGTGTCTGATTTTGAATTGTATAAATTATTTTGTACATGTATGAATACTTTATAATCTTCAGTATGATATTGTTAGTGTCAGGTGTGAATACTTCCTGTAATACTAGGTTGTTGGATATGAATACTTATATATATAAATATTTCACTGGTTAGATATGAATACTTCATTAGTTATATATGAATATTTCAATAGGTAGATATGAATACTTAATAATTAGTATATAGATTCGCTGTAGTGGTCCCCAACCTTGGCAAATGTCGCTTTCAGACGGTTGCGGTCTCCAATCTAGGCTGTCAGACGTCGTCAGCGGTCCCCCTGATTGCTACTAGTTCCCAAGATTAATGATCCCCTCAAGTTTGTATTTACATATGAGGAATATTATAGATAATAAGTATGAATACTATAAATTCATAGGTATGAATACTATATGTTTTGACGATAAATAAAATCCCGTCAACTCTGCTCATTGGTGGTAGTTACCACGTGCGTGTCAGTTAGTGGTCTCTTGTTGTATTTTTTTTTTGTCTTTTAGCGCGGGGGACAGATAGGAAACTGAATAGGAGATACTGTTAGTCGTTCATAATGTGAAAATCTCCAAAAGGAGGTGTTTTGGTTTATTTTTTTTCGATTATCGTAAGAATAAAAATTTCGGAAAACGGAAGTTTCCAATTTTTGTAGAACTGCGGAAGAAAAATTAATGAAAAAAAAATCAACCGGTTTGGTGGGGGCCCACATGTGCTGACATGGCCAAACCAAGGTTGACTTTTTTCTTGGGTTCTATTGATGTTTTCTCCAATAAGACAAGAATAATCTATAATTTCATAAAATGTGTACGGAAATGTATTGCACAAATAACTTCCAAGTTAGGTCAGAAGTCAAACTTAGAATTCACTTGTTCTTTGATTTCTTCCTTCAAATAGAATACACTCAAAAAATAATAATTCTATGTTTAAATGTAATGTAATCTTCTTATTTATGAAGTAATAAATAAACAAATTTCATATTTAATTGTGAAGTAAGAGGTAAATTAAGGATTTTATTCCACATTTAAATTGTTATATGAGAAGTAAAACATAAAAAGTAAGATAAAGTTATGACAGAATAAGTTAATTTGTTTCTTTATTTTTATTTCATGTAAATTATCTTATTCTACATGTGGAATTCATTATTAGGTAGATTTATTTTCGATTTCTCTTTCCTTAATAATCAATAATTTAAGTCATAATTTATGTGACCGCTTTAATTTGAAGTAAGAAACTAATTTTCCTTAATTTTAAGTAGCAACTAAACATGGCTAAAAGCCAAAAATATTAATTTAATTAAAAAAAAGTTAAAGGTAAAGCAACTAAGCAAGTAGACTTGTATTAATTTCAATAAATTTCTTATTTTGACTTCTTTGGTGCATGGTCCATGATTTAGGAAGAAACTATCTCTTAACCACTGACCTAATTTTGGATTAATAAAAGGGTAAGTGGTTTACATTGGCCAAGTCTCAATATATGATGTCTCTATCAAACAATAATGCATCTAATAGGTTATGAGGGATATCATCTATCAACATCCTAATTAATTATGAATTAATCAAAATTTATGCATTTTATCCTACGTTAACATTATTTTATTTAAATGTTGGTGCAACGTGCAATCTTGCCTAAGATGCGTAATTCAAATTCCACCTGACTCAGGGGCGGAACTAGAATTTGAATATAGGAGGGACTATGTAAAGTTGTGGGATGCTAATACATATAAAGGAAACAAATTAGTAACAAAACTAGTTGATTAACGCTCTCAAAATTTCCAAATTTTCATTTCTTCTACCACACGTATGTACTTGATAATAAAATTTTTAAAAGTTGGGGTGACTTAACAGTAGCACCCCCCCCAGCTAAGCTTATGTTCCGCCCCTGACCTGACTCAAAACAATCAATACGGGTTTATAAATTCAGATCCAAATTATTCACAAATTAGGATTATTTCTCCAAGTAAAAACTTCGAAAATAAATAACATTTAATTTAGAATAAACTTTTACTGAAATAAAAATCTTTTATGAATATTAGATAGTTGAGTGATTTTACCTCCGACTTTTACTTAAAAACTAACTTAAGCTATGTTAATTTAAATTAAGGGATTAATTTCTTCTTAATTTTAAATAACAACTAGACATGATAAATAAATAAGAGTGAGGCTGTGGTACTATGCATATTGCATAATGGTCCATACTATGGATCAATTTATCTATTTTTAAAGTTCAAACAATCTATCTGAACCGTTCAACATGATCTCCATATGAAAATATATTTATACATCAACTTTTACATTTTTTTAATTTTTAACTTTTTTAAATATATAAAAAATCACTTGATCTAAATATTCTATACCATTCAAAAGTAATATTTTCTATCTAACTAAAAATATAGTAAAATAATTTTAAAAAATATAAATTTTTGTCTAATTATTAGGAAAAATATAGTAAAACAATTTTAAAAATATACTAAAAAATATAGTAAATCACTTGATCAATTACTTAAATTTTAAAATTAAAAATATTAATCCGTAATATCAACCAATATGCACTATACATAATACCATAGCCTCAATAAATAAATAAGGGGGAATTTCATGTATACCCCTCAAAAACTTCAAAATTACGTATTCCCCCCTCTAAAGTTTGAAATTACGTATTTCCCCTTCTAAACTTCAAAAACTCACAAATTTACCCATTTTATTGTATTTTATATTAAAACTTATTCTAAAATTTTAAAATACTCATTTTACATTAAAAGCATATAAAGCCTATCAAACTCAAATTTAAATCTAAAGGGTTTCTCTACTGTTCAATCCGCTTGCATCGCAATAAGATCTGTGCATAGTGCTTCAATATTCGTGCTGATCTAGCATTCACGGATCTTAAAGCAATATTGATTGGTGCGCATTGCATTAAGATCTATGTACGTCGCTTCAATATAAGTGCATGTTCGCATCAAGATTCGTGCTGATCTTGCGCATACATATTTAAAAGCAGTTTGGACGGTAGAAAAACTGTTCATATTCAAATTTGAGTTTAATGGGCTTTATATGGTTTTAATAAAGGAGAAAATGGATATTTTATAAATTTAGAATGAGTTTTAATATAAAAGACAATAAAATGGGTAAATTTGTGAGTATTTGAAGTTTAGAGGGAGAAATATGTAATTTTAAACTTTAGAGGGAGAAATGTATAATTTTGAAGTTTTTGAGGGGTATACGTGAAATCCCCCCAATAAATAATAAACAATCGTTTAGGAGCGCGTGAGCATTTGAGGCTTCTGGCCAAACCACTAAACATGTCCCAAAAAGGACAGCTTTTTTTTAGGTTTGAGAGCGGTTCAGGGGCCATAGATATGCCTAACATTTATTCAAGTGGGAATTTCTAGGTAGCAACAATTAAAAAAATATTTTGAAGCAACCCATGTAACTATGTAAGAAGACATCATTTGAAATTCATTTTTTTTTATTCCTACCCAAATCATTTAATTGGTTCAGTCCGAGTTCAGGAAAGATTTTATCTGGATAAAATTTATTTAGATCATATATTTAAAAAAAAAATGTGAATGCTGGATAAAAATAGTATTTAGTGGGAATTTCTAAGTAGCAACAATTAATTCTTTTTGAGACAACCAATGTAAGAAGAAGACAGCATTTAAAAAAATTCATTTCCTTTTGCTACTCTAACCATTTAATTCCGAAATTTTTATTTATAGCACAAACCAAAAAAAAAAAAAAAAAATCAAAAGACTCCTAGATTTAGAGATTTCCACATTTATCCGGGCTGCAAAGCCAATCTGCGGCCCATTTATGGAGGGCCGTAGATTGGCTTAGAGCTCCCCAAAAGCACAACAAATGTACTGTCGTATTGAAAATATTTATGTTTTGAGGGACCTCTAAGCCAATCTACGGTCCTCCGTAGATGAGCCTCAGATTGGCTTTGTGGCCCGCGTAAATGTGGAAATCCCTTAAATCTAGGGTGTTTTAGGTTTTTTTTTTTAAAAGGGTATAAATAATTTTTTTGGCATTTAATTGGTTCAGTCTGAGTTCAGGAAAGGTTTTATTTGGATAAGGTTTATTTAGCTCATATATTAAAAAAAACTTGTGAATGGTGATTAGTGGGAATTTCTTGGTAGCAACAATTAAGAAAAAAAAAATGAAACGACCAATGCAGGAATACATCATTTAAAAATGAATTTTTTTTTCCTACCCAAATCATTGAATTGGTTCAGTCTGAGTTCAGGAAAGGTTTTATTTGGATAAAGTTTATTTTGGCCATGTATATTTTAAAAAAAAGCTTGTGAATGGTGATTAAAAATAGTATTTAGTGGGAATTTATTGGTAGCAACAATTAAAAAATTTGAGACAACCAATGCAAGAAGACAGTATTTCAAAATTCATATTTTTATTCCTACCCAAATCATTAATTTAATTGGTCAGTAAAAAGGTTTAAATAGCGTTTATCGTGTCATAACGGACTGGTTTAAATAGGTTTAAACAGCGCTAAGCCCAAATAGCGCCACTATAGCGCAGGATAGTGCGCTATAGCACCGATAGCGTCATATTTTATGGTCCGAAAACGCTATAGCGGCCGCTATAGTGTGCTATTTAGAACCTTGGTCCGTGTGAGTTCGAGAAAAGTTTTATTTGGATAAAGATTGGAAATTTCTAGTAGCAACAATTAAAATAAAAATAAAAACGACCAATGTAATAATAAATCATTTAAAAAATCATTTTGATTTCCTACCCAAATCATTGAAATGGTTTTATTTGGATAAAGTTGATCTTAATCATATATTAAAAAATGGAAAATTTTAAAGTAATCTTTTAAAACTACAAAATTACATATTTTATCTTAAAAAAATTACACTAACATATTCACCATCCTAAATTACAATAATCACATGTTTATTTAATTTATTCTAAAATTAAGAACAATCATGTTTAATATTTCATAAAATATAATTAATCACAATAAATAGTAATTTGATCCTTCCCTTTTAATTGGTCTGTTTGAGTTCAAGAAAGGTTTTATTTGGATAAAGTTGATCTTAGATCATATATTAAAAAAAAAAATAAGTGGAGATTGAAGTAATATTTACTACATTTGGATTAAGTTACTAGACTTGTATGCATAGTGACAAATGAATTATTCGGGTTCGGTTAGGTGAGATTAAAAATTCGTGATTCGGAAATAATTCGGATATAATTTGGGAATGATTCATAATTATCTGGATCAGAAATCTCAATCATACAATAGAGCATAAAAAACAAAAACAAAAACAAATGTAATGGGAAAAATTTGCGAATAATTCGTAAAATTATGAAAAAAATTCGTAAAATTCGCAAATTATTCGGGTTTAATTCGGTCAAAGTTAGGTCAACCAAATAATTCGACGTTCAGTCCGGCATCGCTCAAAAAACGAATTATTCAGATATAATTTAGATATAATCTGCGAATCTTGTGACTATGCTTGCATGATGTATTAAAAATTAAGAAGAATGAAGATAAAAAAAAAAGTAATGTTTTTCGCTTCTGCACAACTAGTTGTCACGTTAGGTTGATTGATTGGTGGAGATAGCTTGAAAAGGGGCTTAATTGGACTACTGTTTTACATTTAATTTTTCTGGTATCAATTGCATGCAATTATTAATTAGATCTTATGTGGTCCCCTATCCACGTGGAGACATGTATTAGCAAAATTAAAAGCGCTGGTTAATTAATTAATTAATTGAGATTGGATCAATGGAACAAGATATGGGTTTTATTAGACTAACCCTAATGAGTCATCACCAATTCACCATCAACACCATATTGTTTGTTTGTGATAATATATATAATTTGACTTTGTTTTGTTTTTGTTCAATATTTTTTAAGAGCAGGTTAATAGTTGATTTATTTTATACTGGAGGAGAGAGAAATTTGACAGCCACCGTCAAGATTTCAAGAAAGTGAGAGAGAGATTTTTTATGTACTATTTTTTTGAGCTATTTAACGTTTGGATGAAACAAGAATAACACTAACCCACTATTATTTGTTTGTCTTATATGAGTTAGCTCACTATTTTACTAATCCAACCAAAAATTTGAATTAGCTACTATTCTTAAATTTGAAATTAACTCTATTCTTTGTTTCATCGAAACGTACCCTTAGTATTTTATTTTAGATAGTATTTTGAACCTACTATTTCACTGTCTTTTTTTCTTAATAATTGTTCTATATTTCAGTAAAAAAAATTCTAAAGCGATGACTAACATCGAACTTTTTTAGTTTTCCATTATATGTTTACAAAACAATTCCTGCGACTATCCGCACAACTCGTTTCTTGGAGATCTGTATCAAATTTGAAGCCTAGTTAGTCCAGCTGCAACCCATAATTCTCCTTTTCTTTATTCGGGCCGCACATTGGACCAGGATAAAGCCCATTTGGCTCAGTCGTCTGTTTTACCTGACCGCGTACAATTAAGCTGCAGCCGAGCCGGGTTAATAAAACGAGTCCGGATCATCCATGTAACTCAAATTTTGGTTTTAGATCTGGACCGTCCGAGGTGACTTCATAGCTTTAATAGTGGTTCTCAAGAAGATCGAACGCTCCAGATATAAATTCAAAATGTGAGTTAACTCAGATTATATGAATTCAAAGAAACGGACCTGGTTAGATGCACGGATCGCTTTAAGATTCGTGCTGAGATATAGCAAACGGTTTGGGTTTCATCAAACGATTAGTTCGATCAATTTCTCATCTTCTGTACCTTTCCAGAAAGAACAACAAAACCCTAGAGAGAGCGAGAGAGAGAGAGATGGCGTCGTACAACGCGCTGGTGCAGCCCGTGGGGCAGAAGAGGCTGACGAACGTGGCGGTGGTTCGCCTGAAGAAGAGCGGATTGCGCTTCGAGATCGCATGCTACAAGAACAAGGTGCTCTCATGGCGCTCCAAAGTGTAATTCCCTCTTTACCCCTCTCTTTTTTGTCCTTCGTTATCATTCTTCTTGTTTCTCCAGTTGTCCGGTCTCACTGATTGAATCTTGCTCTTTATGTATTGATTGAAGGGAGAAAGACATAGACGAGGTGTTACAGTCCCACACTGTCTATACGAATGTTTCCAAGGGGATTCTTGCTAAATCCAAGGATTTGATCAAGGCTTTTGGAACTGATGATCAGACCAAGATATGCTTGGAGGCAAGTGCTCTTCTTCTGTTTCTTCTTCTTTTATATGAGCTAGTTTCATGCCTCTGGTCGCAATTTACATCCACAGGGGTTATTCTGATGTATTTGTTACCATTTCTTGAAGGACACATCTGATCTCTCTTTATTTCGACTGAACTTTATATTTGGTGTTTTATAGAGCAGACATGAAGTTACTCTAGTAATTCCATTAAGCTTAATCATATTTTATTGTTTTTAACAATTTTGATGGGATGAAATCAGATATTGGAGAAAGGGGAGCTACAGGTGGCAGGGAAGGAGAGAGAATCAGTACTGTCTAGTCAGTTTAGAGATATAGCAACAATTGTTATGGAAAAGACGATCAATCCTGAGACAAATCGACCTTATACCATAACCATGATTGAGCGACTCATGCATGAAATTCACTTTGCTGTCGACCCCAATACTTCGTCCAAGAAACAGGTTTCGACATCATTACTATCAATTATCAAATGTATATTTTTAAAGGAACTGCTTATTTAACATGTTTGTAAAATGTTTTTAATATTTTCTATCAGTTCCCGACAATTTTTGGGATTGTTCCAACAGAACCAAACATTAGACTCACAAACTTATCTCCAGTTGGTATGAAACTTTGAATTATTACCAAGAAATTTGGGTTGAATTACTGTGATTCTTTACTTGATTTTAATATTTGGGTTTTACTTTTTGCAAAGAACTGAAACTAAAAAATGTTGGTTGCATTTTCCAAGGACAGTAAATTATCAGGTATATCTCGCAAAAGTCTCCAATATTTATGAAATAAAATAATTTTGTTAATGTTGTTACTTCATTGTTTTATTGTGTAGGCATTGGATTTGATAAAGGAGTTGGAGAAGCACTTCCCTATAAAGAGGGCCCCTATGAGACTCCGGCTTATTGTCCCTCAAGAAAGCTTCCCTTCTCTTCTTGACCAGATCAGCTCTTGGGAGGGTACTGCCATTTCTTCAAGGGGTGAATCCGGCAGTGAACCATCTGTTGTAAGTTCTATCATGTACCCATATATTTTACTGAAATTTGCAGTGGAAGACAACAGCTTGTGTCCTTATATATATTTTTTTAACCTGTGTAGGTGTGTGAGATTGAACCAAGTCTTTTCCGTGAGTGTGATACATTAGTGAGAAAAATGCAGGGTAGATTAGAAATACTCGCAATATCTGCACATATAGAGGGTGACACACAAGTAGAAACTAATGATAATGCCAAAGATTACCCCTCAACCTTCACAAAAGATCCCGAGCCTTTTAACACAGAATCTGTAGCTCAGTTAGGTGAGAAAATGGGGAGGCATCAAATCTCTAGTACTAGCAAGGGTGAAGAACAAGGAGTGAAGCAGAAACTGTGTACATCTTGCAATGTCTCTTTTGGAGATGCGAAGCAGTTCAGGGAGCATTCAAAAACTGATTGGCACAAGCATAACATGGCTAGGAAGACTAGGAATCTCCCGCCACTTTCACAAGAGGAGTGCTTGACTGAGATGCAATTTGGGAGTGGTAGGGATGATTTGAAGGATTACAACTTTTAAGAGCTACTTTTTTGATCAATACTCACATCCTATCAGATGTGAGTGATTGATAGTTTTTTGCTCAATACTCACATCCTATCACGTGTGAGTGATTGATAGTTTTTTGTGTAAAAGCATTATAATAGACAAATAGTTGTGCATTGGTATGAAAATATATTGGTATTGAACAAAGAAAGTATAATGTTTTTTCTTAGCCTTTTCAATGTTTGAACTGTGCCCTTATTATTAGATCTTTACATGAGTATTACAAAGGGATGTTAATGGGTAAGTAGAGTCAAACCACTCTGAAATAGCAATGTTTATAGTGATGTTTGACTGTGGCAAAGTATATGAAGTAATTTCGAATAAAGATATCAAATTAATCCGGGTTGGTTCAGAAAGTGAAGTAATAAAAATAAAAAAATGCCAAAAATAAGATATCTTGATGCTTTGGATTTGTACTAGTTTGGAGTATTTCTTGAGCTGTTTCAATTCTTCACTTCCTAACTTCAAATGTTTTAGATCTGTTATCTTTCACATTTTACGTTTTTAATAGCAGCAACCTGCTGGGTTCTTGAAATGCGCATTTTAAGAATCTGAGCCCGCGGTAGAACAGAAAAGATAAAAGAGTGTGGTGCGCTGTTTTGAGAGTCGTAATTAGGATTAGACAATTAAAAAATTTATATTTTTTGAATTTTTTTTTACTATTTTTTGAGACAATTAGAAAATCACTTGATTTAAAAATTCTGGACCTTCCGAAAGTAGTGATTTTCTAGCCACCAAAAGAAATAGTACAAAAAATCTAAAAAATATAAAATTTGGTTCACATTATAATATTGTTGAGCTATTTGGATCAATTATTTGAACTTTGAAAATGAAGATATGAATTTAATATATGAAACGATCTGTGCATTGCAAAGTACCATAGCCTCACTCATAAAAGATAGGCTTAAAGAATAACCAAAAGTACCATAGCCTCACTCATAAAAGATAGGCTTAAAGAATAACCATCACAACTTTTTATTTTTTTTGAGAGAAAAATGAAGGCCACGCCTTCAAGTTCCATTAAATTGACACCAGAGATTTCAATTTTTTACAAAGGTTTGCCAAAACAGCCAATTAGGTAAAGTAAAACACGAAATCATGAAAACATGAATACAGAAATTAAAGGGAGGTTTTAGTAAAATAATAAGAAATGTAATTCATGCAGCAGCTTGTACAGGTCCCCCTGCCTTTCATTCTTCATTATAAGTCTGGATCCTCTCAGCTGTCTAAAAACCACATAATGTATTCATCACAAATTTCTTTTGCAAGCATCTCCTCATTAGTGTTCTCTTCTCTGAAAATCCGCTTGCATCTCTTTCTCCACACAACAAAGCAAATCGCAACCATCACAACTTAAACTGACATGACTTTTGTTCACTGGAAATGCTTCGGTTGTTTCCGCTCACAACACAAAATTGGCATCATCATCCATGGAGGATATTCTGTTACTGCACCAACCACAATAAAAAAAGAGACAAATAAAATGACTAAGTCATATTAATAACAAAAAAGATAACACTTTTATTGAAGAAAGTTAGCAAGGTCTCATGAAAAAGTATAACTTCATCAAATAAAATTGTTATCTTTTTTTACAAATAAAAGACATGATGAGGTAAAAAAGATACCTCATAAAACACTTTTATTGAAGAAAGGTAGCAAGGTCTCATGAAAAAGTATCACTCCATGCACCTTGGTATAGCCCTGTTTTACAAATAAAATCAATAAATAAATTAATATTCAGGGGTTGTGGTTCTAGCTTGAACCAAACCAATATAGCACTTTGGTTCAAATCATTAGAGATCCCAAGCACGGCAATTTACATTCGAAATACAACATGATAAAGATGGAAACCCTATCTCTCAAATACTTGGAAAACAAACCTGGACATAGATTCCAAGCACGGGAATTGATGCCAAGTAATAATAAAGGACAAATTTTTCACTTGTTTGGCATCCTTAAGCACTATTTCTCTGATACCTGTGGTTAAACCAGGAATGATGGCATAAGAAAATGCTATTGAAATTTTACAAAAAAACATTCTGAAAAAAAAAAAAAATATATTTTTACGGAAAAGCATATGGTTCGTACAACAATACTGAAAAACTCATATTCTACCAAAAAAGTACTAGAATACTTAATTTTAAAAAATATATATTAGTCTCTATTTATTGGGAATTTTCCTGATTGGAAAAATACAAGAATAACAATACGTTGATTTTTTTCAAAACAGCCCCTAAAGATAAAGCTCCTAAAAGTACTAGAAAAATGACGGTAATGGTTCAATTCAGTGTATAAAAGTATAAAGGACTGGCACCATAATAGATATGCATGCAAATTTGCCAGTTGGCGCCACCTGTACATCCTATATCAACAGTAGTTGTTCGCTTCACACGCCATCGATTTTCAGATTATACACAAAGGAAAACATAGCAATATCAGATCGAATAGAGAAAGGATAGATAAGCATAAGAAACAGACTGATTTCTAGGTCGCGAGGCATGAACCTTTGCAAATGAGAGAGAGAAAGCCGACGTGGAGTTGTGACCGCGCATGAAAGAGAGCCAGTGGAGTTGCGCCAGTGGGACCAGGTGACACGGCGAGAGCCGAGAAGAGGTGAAAAATTGAAAGATGGTGTGGGTTTAATCAACTAGCAGGTTTGATTTTGAATAAATCAAATTCGTTTTAGAAAGCTCCATTAATTTGATGACCCTTTAATCCGATTTTTTATGAGATCCTACGACAATCCCTCTCCCTTACCAGGGACTCTTGAACCAAACAAATCAATAAATAAACATGAACCTGCAGAACAAATCAGATCCGACCAACAACTGTCAGTCCTTTAATCTTACCATGTGCTCATTGACCAGCCCTCGAGGGCCTCAAGGCGTTCCTCAATTACCTCTGGCACAGGTGTATCTTCATTGTTACCTGATAAGTTCATTTCCTTGAGATTGGGAAACCCCCCTGAACCGAGAGAAGCTAGGAGCAACTGGTCATCAACAGACATCTTAAGTATTCCAACTGTGCAAAAGGTCGACGGCAAATTCTTTAGTTTTGGGCACAGTATTATCGAGAGCTTGTAGAGGCGCGGTAAAAGTTCTTGCCCAGCGGCCACGTCAGACCACTCTTCTAGCTCCGGCATTTTGCCCAGTTCTAGCTCGACTAATTGTGTGAATGCTGCATCACCACCATAGAACTCAGAATCCAAACACTTAATCAAAGGTAGGCAGTAAAGATGTAGGACCTCCAAAGAAGGAGCTTGTCCGATAGAATTTAGACTCCGAACTTCCATGAGACCATTGAGTTCAAGTGTTTTAAGGGATCTAAGCTTCTGGAATTCTGGAAGTGTTTCACACTTGAAACAAGAATCTAGTTTAAGGTGAACCAGATTCGGTAGTTGCGAGTTCATCAGCCACTTTGGGAGTATTTTGCCTGGATAACCTTTAATCCTTAATTTGGAAAGCAAATTTGGTGGCTGCAAGTTTTCAAGTATTTGCTCAACTTGTGCAATATCAATATTGTATTCTAGATTTTCAAGGTTTGTGCAAGCATGTATATTCCATGATAGCGTTAGATCTCGCAAATCATTTTTAAGAATCAGTTTAGCCTCTTCCGCCTCTTGATGCGTTTGCACATTTTCTAAGTTTTTTATTTCTAGTTGCCCCTTGAGATCAAGTTTACCCAACTCTGTCATGCTACATTTGGTCTTGCCACCTGGCACAAAGATTGGCATAGTACGGAGATGACAAAGATCTCCAATCCCACAAGGTATGCACTCGAGGGATGTAGGTAAATCAAGATGGATGAGGCTTCTCATCTCCCTTATTTTGCTCGGGAGTTCATGCACAAAGTAACAATAGTTAAGTCGGAGCGACTTTAGATTTGTGAGATTAGCAATAGACTCGGGCAAACTTTCAATGTACTGGCAACCAGAAAGATCCAAGTCCCGTAAACTCCTAAGCTGACCGATAGAATCAGGCAAAGAGTGGAGACTTATGCAACGGCAAAGATCTAGTATTATTAGGTTGCAAAGTTCTCCAATTGAGTCCGGTAAATTTTTGAGATAAAAACAATTCGCCAAATCTAGAGTCGTTAAATTCTGGAGGTCACCAATATCTGAAGGTAATGCTTCTAAATGAGTATGTGACAGATCAAGATACCTTAAGTGTGTAAGTTTTCTCAAAGAGGTGGGCAATTTGATTATAGGGTACCAAGCAAGATAAAGTGCCCTTAGGAGTACGAATTTAGAGCATACATAATTATGGAAATCCTTTTGCTGCTCGCGCTTTTCCCAACTATTGGTAGTTGATGTTCTTAGATATAAGGTTCTTAGATTTGAGGAAATTAATTCTAAGGATTTGAAAGTATCACAAACTAGACCATTTTCACAAAAGAAAGATGAGTATCGTGTTTTTTCTGTGATGTTTGTTATTCCATTGGGATCGGCACTTGAGCATTCTTCACCGGCTTCATAGTTAGCCAAATCATGAATCAAGTCATGCATCTTAACACGGGATACTGTTTGACCATCATATGCAAATTCCTGAACTTGAAAAAGGGATCTAGAGAGCAATTCCTCAACATACTCCATACCAACATCTTCTAATTCTTCTCTAGTACCCCTAGGCTGAACAAAACCTTCTGCAATCCAAAGTCGGATCAACACACTAGTATATATGGTTTCATTCTTTGGAAACAAGGCACAATATGTGAAACACAGTTTTAGATGAGGTGGTAAACAAACATAACTCAACCTTAAAGAAGGAAGAATTTCATCCTCTACATCAGTTATGTTCAAGATATCATTATCCTGAATTGCCAGCCACTCCCTTTCACTTCTCTTAAATCGCATCAAACTTCCTAAAACTTTTATTGCTAAAGGCACTCCACCACATTTTCTCACTATCTGCTTTCCTATAGTCACCAATTCTGAACTGGCATCGCTGTTTCCTAGTGTAAATGCCCTTTTCTCAAACAATAGCCAGCAATCCTCCTCCGATAGGCCGGTTAAGATGTATGGTGATACCGTACCCATTATGGAAGCGACTCGGGTGCTTCTAGTTGTTACTATGACTTTACTCCCCTGTGCACCGATTGTTAACAAAGCTCTCAATCGATCCCATTTTTCACTATTCTCATTCCACACATCATCTAGCACAAGCAAAAATCTTCGGCCTCCTAGCCGTTCTTTAAGCTTGTGTTGCAGTAACTCTAGATTTGAACCAGAGTTGCTCTCTGTTATTAAACCCAATATGGAATTGGTAATTCTTCTAATATCAAAGTTATCGTTGACACTAACCCATATCAATTTTTCAAAATTTTTCTGCACTCTCTCATCGTTGTAAACTAATTGGGTGATCGTGGTCTTTCCGAGGCCTCCCATGCCAACAATTGCCATGACCCCTATATTGTTTGTATTTCCCATATTGATTACTAAATCAATTATATTTTCCCTGTCTTCCTCTCTTCCATAGACCTCGGACTCGATCACAAATGAACTAGACTCCCTCACCATGCTATCCTCCCCATTACCCTCTGTTGTTATCTTTTCTTGCAAATGGAATTTGGATCTCTCTGCAGCGATCTCATCTAATTTTTTCATAATTTTATTTGCCTGGTGGGCAAAATCAGATCTGGACTTAAATGACTGTGGAATCGATGAGAGCTTGCATACCTTTCCCTTTAAGCCAGGTATATTCTTGTTTTCTGATTTTTGAGCCTCTAAGGCTGCATCGTCGAGCAAATCGTCTATTTCGAAAGCCACGTTTTTTAGCTTCTTCAGCCACCCTTTCAGCGCCCTTCCCTTCTCTTGCCTCCCCTCAGCATCATCTAGTACATCTTGTATCGCCTTGAGGGTGCCTTCGAGCTTTTTTAAATCCTTGTTAGCACCACTGAGGAGACCATACTCTTTTATTAATTTGGTCCCTATCTTATCACAAACCAGCCTTACAATACTAGAAGCGACAACTTCAGCCATTGCTACAGGTATTACTCTTCAAATCTGTTTAATTTTTCTCAAGGTAATTGTGGATGTGAGGATGAACTTTTGCAAATTTTGATATGCAAACTAAAAAGTTATAAGGAATGAGGTGGAAGAAATTTCTACGATCTTTATGTGGAAATGAGAAGGTAGCTTTTGATAGAAAGTCTAGTCTTTGATACAATTAAAATTGAGATGGAAGGAAATTTCGAAGCACATTATGAGAAATGGAAGAGAAGTTGCTTTAGGATGCAACAAGTCTCAGTGTTTGATTTTTAATGGATTGGGTATGATAACTTTTGTAACTTTCACTTTATCAGTGCAGTGTGGGACCAAGTCGGTGAGATGCTTAATTGTTAAGATATTGTAGCATGCAGTGGATGCAACTATGCAAGACTTGGAATTATTATGTAGATAGCATGAAACTGACTTGAATTAGCCTATATTTTAAACTAGCTCTAATGACCTTGTCTCTTTAATTAAAGGCTTAACTCTGTTCAGAGATATCCTAGTATGATCGAAATTTAATTTTCAATTTTATAAAAAAATGCTAAGTATTTATTATTGTAACCAAGCACAGTGATTCAGTTTGGTTACTCTGTTTTTTTTCCTTGTGATATGGAATTAGAACGGGCATGGGGGTATAATTTGAGTTATATAATTGAACATCATGTGATTATTCTACCATTTTTATTAATTCATTTCATAAATCTTTTGCAAGTATTGTGTGCAAATTATAATGATGCAAGGATACCCTCAATAAAATGCAGTAGTGGATCTTACAGAAAATTTTATTAATAGGAAATTAATTAAATAAATATCGATAATGAAGAACGAATCTAAGTTTTTTCGAGATATAGGAAAAACGTGATAGTTTATAACGTACTCTAGACTTTATAGACTATCACGGCCAGAATTAGCGATAAACTAATTACCGCACTTATTAATTAACTAAAAAAAATAGTAAATCACTGGACTTGATTTTTAATCACGTCCAGCCACTTCAAATTGGGCATTGCTGGACGTGATTAACAATCACATCCAGTGAATTTTTTTTTTCTTTTTGCTTTTTTAGTTAATTACTAAGTGTAAATTCGGAGATTTATAGTTAATTCTGACTGTGATAGTCTATAACATCCACGTTTTTTCTATATTTCGAAAAAACTCATATTCGTTCTCCATATTTGTCTCACTCAACGTTGTTCTTTAATTTGGTTTATGCACCTGGAGTAAATAGCAATACTGGTGGATGCTTTTGTTTCGTTGGAAAGGCACCGGTGTTGTCTGGTCCTTTTCAATCTGCTTTCAAGTAAGAAATTGAATTAGCCCATTGAAGGGGGTGTGTAGAAATGAAGAAAAGAAAAGCAGGTCATGCTTGCTCCTTTTTCCTGTTTAGTTTCTTTCCTCTTCTCACTTTTTAACGATATTTATAACATTTTTAATATAAAGAATGTTTACTGATGACCACAGGTATTTGCTTGCAAGTAATAATTCATTTTGCTCTAAATTAATATAAAATATCATTTCTTTTAGTATGAGAGTGCAAATATAAACTTATCATTGATGACATTGTATTCAAATTTGAGACAAACTCATGCATCTGTCAATTTATGTTTTTGAACAAAATTCTTAGCAATAATAATATTTTACTCAAATGTGCTCTCATAAATTGATTGTGTAATAATAATATTTTATATTTATCAAATATCGTCCCACATATATTATGTAAAGTTGAAACTTATTTTTATTATATGTATACGACGTGTAGTAACATTTTTTTTTTTGTAATTATCAGCATTTTTAAATTAATCTCATATCAACGGATACCACCATATTTACATGACGTTCAAACTAATTAATTAAGACTGAAAAAAAAGAAGTCAAAACCATGATAAAAAGAAAGAAAAAAGTTGCAATGAGAAGGAAAAGCAACATAAACCGTACAAAAGTCGTATCACCAACTTAATTTAAACAATATCATCTTTGACCTCTAAACTCCCATTCCTTCTTTCTCAAACAAATTTTATCTATTTCTAATGAATCCGACTTGTATGACATCAGTATCAGTTAAGCATATATAACACCAACTTTAAAACATATCAAATTAACTTCAAACTATAAATCCAAACCGATCTATTTCATTAGTTGTGTGTTTATAAGTCAAATTTATAATTTTTTGAATTTATTTAGTATCAAGTCATACAATCAAATTTGGAAGTTTATAAATTAATTTTAATGCACTCATTTGTCAATATTTTTAATCTCTTGGCTAGATACTAAAATAGTTCAAAAAAATAATTTTTGCATGTAAATAAATTACTCATGAAGTAAATCAGTTTAAACAATTTAAATTAATTGTTTAAAGTATATCCAATAAATTTAAAAGTTGTATCATATAACACAATTATCATATACTTTAACTTATTTTTAATTGTGTTCATCTCTCGCTCTCTCGTACAAATAATACAACCTCAACTCATATTATATTACTTTCATAATTTATATATTGCAAACTTAAAAAAGGTATAAATCTTTCAATGAGGATTATTCATATCTGGTCAAATATTTTTTTTATGGCCAGTTTTATCCAGCTGTACTGATTCAATTCAATCATATTAATGTCTCTTACACCAATTAATTAAATTGTTTGTTTCCGAAGTTAACAACACGGTGAGCTGTCTCTTTACCCAAAAAAATCAATCTTTAATAAATAATATATGGCGATTTATTTCCATTCATTCAAAATTTTATATTATACTATATTTCAAGCAACCTAGACTATTTTAAGCAATTAGAAGAAAACAACACAAAAACTAGTATACGATGAGATTTATCCACCATGGACTCCACGTGTCCACCGAGAAAGGTAACCCCTTCGGCATCTCTATTGGCATTTTCCCCTCTTTCTCTCTCTCTCTCTCCTTCTCGTTCTATCTGAAAATTTTAGATGGTTTGAGCATCGATTGGAGGGAAGAAGAGGCGGGATCCGGGATACATATCACCTGAGGTAACAGAAAATTTGAGTTTAGATCTGGACTGTCCAATCTGCTTTGGCACGAATATTAAAGGTTCCCTTTCATTGTACCTTGGGCCGGATTGGCCCAGATTCTGATTGCACGGTCCCGATCTAAACTCATATATTCTGTTACCTCAGAGGATTTAGACATCGGGAATGGAAGAGGGAAGACTCAAGGGGTTAAAATTCTTGTATTTGTTGGAGCCCGGTTCGAGATTAAATGATTGGACCGTAATATAAATGCTTAACGGGCCGAGATTAACCCCAACTATAAAGCCCATATTTGAATCTCAAAATTAGAGAAAAAAGAGTCAAAGTTTCCAGTGGAACGGACTGATATCCCCTGTGCGTGTGTTGAGTTATTGACATGTGGACCCCACAATCTCAAAATCGCTCCTTTGCGGGTAATTGTGTGTGGGTCCAAGAGTTAAGAGACTCGCGATTTGCGTACCATTGTGTGGTTGGCCGGATAAATAATGGTTCCGGCTCGTTTTTGGTACGTGCCTCGAATGAATTTTCTAGTTACCTTCTCATTTAGTTCAGGAAATCCAATTACCTGAAAAAAAAAGAAATTAAAAAGAAATAAGAGATTTTAGTACTAAAACCCCCATTTTGTTTTTTTTGCTCATATCAGTATGTACAGTCATCATAGGTACTTATAACTTACATGGAATCGAGTAGATTAGGGGTGTCAATGGGTACGATATGGGGAGGGTGAAAACATTTTCATACCCATATCCACTAAGAATTGACCTTACCCATACCCTACTCATACCCGTTAAGAATTTGTCTTATCCTACCCTACCCATACCCGTTATGATTAACGGGTAACAAAACGGTAGTGGGCGAATAACGAAAATACCAATATAATGGTTCGGACAGCATATGGTCAATTTTGTCATTTGTTACATTCTTTATTCTAACATTTCATTCCATCTCATTCAATTATTAAATATATACTAGTAAAGTACCCACGCGTTGCGGTTGGGATTGACATATTAATTTTGTACAAATTTTAATTTGTGTTAGATTCATGAAAATATTTCTTCAAGAAGTAACTTTAATTTGTTGAATGCATTTCTGTGAAGGGTGACAATATTATTTTTAATAAAATTCACATAAATAATACACTGGGGCAAAATTGTTCAGAACACTACAAAATCAATTTCTCTCAAATCTGTGGGAAATTTGGAAATGATATTTATAATGTACTTCAAGTATAGCCATATGCATTTTTAAGAATTTTTATAGAATTTTTGGACAAACACATTTTTCAACAGTCAAATTGTGCAGACTCGATTTAAAACTTCATAATTTCAAAAATTGATAAAATTCCAAATGAACAATAAACAAAAAAAAATTGCTCACGCAATGGGATATTGGGTACCAAAACTACTTGGATTATATAGTGAAGTGTGAACTACAGAAATTGCTCTGATATGTTGCTTCTCAACCTGACATTTTACTCTAATGCTTGTTTTCATTAATGAGATTTACAAATGAAATAAACAACAGCTATAAAATACCAAATTTATATCCTAAACCAGATGACTTGTAATATGAAGAAAATGACAAACAAGCTCATAAAATATAGGAATTTAAAGTATTTACTGTGGGGCCACCTGGTCAGCGAAAGAACCCCAATTGCCACGACCCGACCCGACTCTTGACGTGGCACCTCATTCCCAAGGCCAGTGCCTCTATGGCACTCATTTGCTCTACGGGGTTCCCTTGCAAACTACCCCCCTCCCCCCAATTACTCTCCCCTGCGAGGCTCGCAGTAGGGCTGACGTGTCACCTTGGAGGATATGTCTAGCTGCCTTCTTAGCCGGAGCAAGGGCACGATCAGTTATATGTGTTTTGTTAATTATCTTGCATCTGTGCCTTTTTTTTTTCTCACTTCTCTTCTTGTGATTAATCATGACATAAAATCATGATTAAATTTAACAAAGGAATTACAAAAGTCATTTATAAGGACACAAAATGTGTCTAAATTACAAAAGACAACCAAAACAGAAAATTATTTGAATGTAAGATAAATACAAAAAGAAATAAAACATGGACATTGCATTATTTTATTTATCTTATATTTTTATGTGAAAAGAATAAATGATCGAGAGAGAAGGATATAAATATCCATTTTATTACCAATGCGATATGTCTTATAGTTGCACATTGCACAACAATTGCATACAATAATAATTAACCAGCTCATGTAAAACGAAAGAATCGCATTATGCAGTAAAGATAAACATTATAAAACTAATCTCTCAAAATTAGTAATTCCAATGACTATCTGCACCATTATTGTTCACCATTTTAATTTCGCCGGGAAGTTCTATGTAAAAAAAGCATAACCTCAATTAATATTAAGTAATGAAAATCTCACAAATGAATATAGTACATTAAAAGATAAATGGAACTAAGATAGCAAAACAATCACCAAATTTAGTAATAACAGAGGGGATTATACCTTCCTAATTAGTGAAAATGGGACTGTCAAGATGGATGGAGAAGCACATTTCCAAAGTCAATATGGATGGAGAAGAAACTTTCCAAGATCTGATATTTGAGGATCAGAGAAGCAATAATTAATCAAATAAAATGAATAATCTGAAAAAAATGAATTCCATGTCTCATTGGTGCAAAATATCACTGCTACAGTAAATTCAATAGGAAATTTCCACGGTAACATAGGAAATTTAGTTCAGACCCCTCTAAAGTTCAAAAAAATTTATATATTTTTAACTGTGAACTCTCATCTACAAATTGGCTCAAATAATACAAAAATTTCAAATTTAATATCTATAGGGACCTAGAGGTGATTTATACAAAGTTCCTCTTGTCAATTTGTTTCATAATCTACTTGATATACAAGCTTTGGGAACAATTGGGCAGAGTTACCCTTGGCCAAGCCTTAAACGAGCAAACCACGTCACAAACCTAAAATTCTAATACGAAATTCAAACTACAATTCATCAATTCTAAACATTAATAGGGAGAGAGAGAGAGAGAGAGAGAGAAAAGGTACTTACCTAGAGGGAGACTGTTGGTGAGGCATCGAGAGAGAAGAATAGCAAATGTGTGTATGATGTTACAATTTATAAAAGCAAATCAGAAGCTTTGAATCTTTTGCCTTTTTCTTAAATCTAGAAAGAAAATCGAATACAATTGTAAAGATATCAGTACCTACAATATTGTTAAAAAAGTCGGTGAATTATTAATTGTATCCATTAAACAACGGAAGCAACAGCATATGCATTACTAAAATAATCAAGAACACTGATTATAGACTCATTGGAATACCAAGGCAACGTAGACGCTGGCCACTATGGATATATGTACTTTTTTATTCGGTGAAAAATTTTCCTTCAGCATTCTTTCAAAAGAGATAACTAAACTTAGCAAGAATCAACCTTTTGTTTCTTTTTACCAACTTTCACAGCTTTCGAAAATATAGTATCTTTGAAGTTTAGATACGCAGAAGTTTTGTTACACTCAGAAAAAAAATTTGATTGATTATCATCTCACTTGCAATTTGAGAAAAAAGATTGCCCACTAAAATATAACATATTTCATTTTTTTGTGACGGATCAAGCAAAAAAATAGTCAGTTAATTAAAAAGAAAAAAAAAAAAAATCTGGTTTTGTGTTACCTGGATGTGCATCTTTTTAGGAAAAATTAGGAGGGTTAGTTCTAGTGATAAATTGAGAGGTGAGATGTTCTTAAGATGTCCCCTCTTTTTTCCCATTACTTCATATATCATTTAGTTTCCATTACCGTTCTTTATTGTAAATCCAAATGGGGGCCACAACAAGTTCTAATGCTGAATCAAGTATTTGGTGGAACCAATACCATCAGTAAATTAATACAGAAAAAAAAATGCTTACTCACCATCCTCTCCAACAGTCATATTTCCTCGGTCTCCAGCATGGTGATTTTCGTCTTCAGGTACACCATGCGTCTTACCATCAGGGTTGAAATGCGGCTCTGCATAAAGTGAATAAAGTTCATAAACAATGGATGTAGATATCATATTCTGTCATTTGTCACTCCAAACGAGTTAATATTCATAAGACATTTTTATACACAAAAACATTTAGAAATGTTGTTTCTTATTTTCTTTTTTCTTTCACTCTACAAAAAATTGATAATGGTCAGTTGTCAAACTACCATGTATTGGTTCCAACTGACAAGTTAACAAACTACAGTAAATTTCTAAGAAAAGTGAAAAAATCCTTGCAAATACAAAGGGAGAAACACTTACCAGTTGACATGCAGCCATTGGTGGTGTCACCAAGTGCATGAACATAATTACAAAATTACAAGTTTATTTGAAATGTAGTCTCTTTTCTCGGAAAAAAACTATCCAGAAATTTATTCCCAAAACAAAATTAAGTGATGTATTAACACTTGCATCATCAAAAGAAGCATCTGAAATGCTAAATCTTTTGTAGGATGTTATTTGGGTTCACTACTTTATTAGCTTTCTTGCATAAAATCTTAACCTATCAATCAATTTACAAAAGGGCAGCCTTTTAAAAGAAAAATAGGAGCAATTACAGAAGAACACATTAAACCCAAAGTTTTATTAGCTTTCTTGCATAAAATCTTAAACATATCCATCAATTAAAATGGCAGCCATTAAAATATTGGGAGCAAATAAAGAAGAAAGCTTATTTAAATTGAGAGCAAATCTTAAACCTATCCATCACTTATTTAATTTCTCTTTGTCAATAGTATTCGGAAAGAGTGCCTACTTTTTACTCATAAATTTGAAGAGGGGGGGTGGGGGGGGGGGGGGGGGGGGGGGGGGGGGGGGCGGCGGGTACCTTACTCCATCATCTGGAGATTCAAGAGAGAAAAGAGGGAGGAGAGGTGGAACGGAAGAGAGGAAAGACGCATGGAGGAGAGGTGGAACGGAAGAGAGGGCGGAGAGAGGATCCGAAGAGAGAAAAGAGGGTTCAGGGTTAAAACGCGTGGAGGTCTGGAGCATATTTTCGTGTGGGGAAGAAAGAAAAAAGAGAAAGACGCATGGGGAGGAATGAAAAACGAGACCATTTTCGTGTGGCTCAGCATGTGGCAAGTATTTTTATAACTAATTTTAAACTTGTACACAAATAGGTATATAGAATACATATATAGTATCTCACATTTAATACAATAGTTTATAATGGTTGGATTTGCTAGATGGAAGGCTAAGATCGTCTCTGGACAGATACACCATTCAGTCCCCTTTATTTGAAGGTGCTATTATAGGAGTCCTGATATTCATAGTATAACCTTGAGAAAGCTGACATGTAATGCAAAATTCAGACGCTAACACCTGAGCTGACATTAATTGATTACTTATTTAGACCAAACAATACATTATTGCCAGAAAATAAGGTGAGGATATATTTTCTTTGAAACATGAAATATTTCCATTTGTAGAATTGAGAAAAATACAATAAGGATGAATAAGGAAGAAAACAAGGAAATGAATTCGTTGATATATATGTCTCTAGCGTTGATACAGGCATACAACAATATGAAAAGAAGAAAAATAAATAAATTAGATATAATATTGATATATTTATATATAATATATTTCATATAATTACCCATTACCCAACGGGTACGAAATAACCTTTACCCGTACCCATACCCGTTTATCTAACGAAATTTTTTTTTTACCCATATCCATACCCAATAAACTAACGAAAAAAAAATCTTACCCATACCCGTCTTATCAAATACGATATGGGTAGGGTAAACGGGTAAATGGGTGTCATTGACACCCCTAGAGTAGATGAGTCAGTTGTGATGATATCTGGTGCAATATTTGAGATTACAGGAAAACAATCAGGTTCATTGATCTGGTCAACATAGATCTTTGACTGAAATTCTTTAGAAACTTCTCTAGTGCACCGATTTGTTAACAAAGCTCTCAATCGATACCATTTTTCACTATTCTCATTCCACACTAGCACAAGCAAAAATCTCCGGCCTCAGCCGTTTTTTAAAATTGTGCTGCGACAACTCTAGATTTGAAGCAGAGGTGCTCTCTGTTATTAAATCCAATATGTAATTGGTAATAAATCGTCAACATTTGAACCAAATTGCTAAATTAATTGGTTTGGTTCAAGCTAGAAGAAGAGCCCTGAATATTAATTTATTTATTGATTTTTTTTTGTAAAACAGGGCTACCAAAATGCATGGACCGAGCTTGTAGTAGCATGAAATTGGCAGGGTCTCTTGATGAAGTTATACTTTTTCATGAGACCTTGCTACCTTTCTTCAATCAAAGTGTTATCTTTTTTCTTATTAATATTACTTTATCGCCTTATTTGTCTTTTTATTGTCGTTGGTGCAGCAACATAATATCCTCCATGGATGATGATGCCAATTTTGGTGTTGTGAGCGGAAACAACCGAAGCATTTCCAATGAACAAAAATCATGTTAGTTTAAGTTGTGATATTAATTGGTTATTCTTTAAGCCAATATTTTATTATATCCCTAATTATGTCAAGAGAAAAATACAATTGATATGTGGGGAGTAGAACTAGGGTGTTCTTAAGTTGACCAAGTTTTTTGGTGAACTCAAGTCTAAAATCTGTTAAATTGACTTTAAATGACAAATTTGTACCATTGAAATCCGCCTACCTTACGAGTGATGCGTCTATGTGTGAAAATTTTAAACATTCGAATTAATTTAGTATAAAGTCAAGCGGTCAAAAAACGTTCAAAAAAAGAATGCATTAAAATTAATTTATTAACTTTCTAAATTTTAAACATTCGAATTAACACTACAACAGAATAATTTTTTAGCGACCGGTGCTAACGCCGGTCTCTAATAGTCATTTTTTGCCAAAAAAAAAGAAAAAAGAAAAATCAGCGGCGACCAACACTTTTCAGCGACCGGTATCAGCGACCAGTGATGGCGCCGGTCGCTGAAAGTTTTTTTTTTTAAATCCCTGGAAGGCGCCAGAACCCTTCTTCTTCTCCGCCAAAACCCTAGCCTCCCCAAAAATTTGCTCCTCCGCGCCGTCTCCTCCTCCTCGCCATCTTCTGGACTCACGACCAGCACCAGCCTTCTTCTCCGTGCCGTCTTCTGGACTCACGACCAGCACCACCAACGACTCGCCCAGACCGCACGCCGTGAACCGACGACACTGGTATCTTCTCTCTCTTTTCCTTGCTGATTTCTTTGTTTGTCGTGATGATTCGTAGAATTGGATTTGATAAATCGAGTGCGGATTGTTGATTTTTCTGACACGATTGAATTACTTGATTTTGGGTGTTACGCGGCTTTGATTCTTGTAACTCTGTCTCTAATTTTTGTTGCTGCCGTGTTGCTTGTGTGGTGGCAGTGTTGGTACCAATGGTACCCGTCCAGTATTGTAGATTGTATAAAGCAATGGGTTTTGGTAGTTATAATTTTAGTCAAATAAATAGCTTTAATGCATGTAAGTAGGATTTTGTGTCAGTTCAATTGGATTTAAAATGAAGAATCGATGGTTAAATTGAAGAATCGATGGTTAAAATACATAAAAAAAACATAAATGATCCTAAAAACTCTAAAATTATAAAGAAAGGTCCAAAAGTCCATGAAGGAAGACTCGGATCGCGAATCTGAACCCACGATGGGCAAAACAAATCTATAGATTTGTTTCCTTTTGGCCTTTGGGCTGTGGAGTTCCTGTCAAAATTTCAGCCCGATCCGACAGACGGATCAAAAGTTACGCCCCTTTTTGTGAAGCATGCGCAGGACCATATTGCATGTCAATATTGAATTGTTGTACGATATTTGATATTAAATTCAAATCAAGCTATTATGTATGTTATGATTATTTGATATTATATTCGAATTGAGCTATTATTTGATATTATTGTTTGATCGATGTGAATGTGGAATTATATGTTATTTGTTGTCTTATTTATGTTATTTGATGTAATGTTGTATGTTGAAATGTCATGGAGAAATGTAAATAACAAAATATACAAAAAAAAATGTTGATATAAGTATCAGCGACCGGTATTTAGGTATCAGAGACCGGTTTCACCGGTCTCAGATACCTTTTCCTGACGTCAGTAAAAAACAACTGCGACCAAAACATCTTGGTCGCAGAAAAATTATCAGCGACCGGATGACGTCATTCAGCGACCGGTGACGTCATCAGGAGGGTATTTGCGACAATGCTTTCAGCGACCGGGGCATTAGCGACCGTTTTTCACTTTCTGCGACCGTTTTGATTTTCTGCGACCGGCGCCTATACTTTCTGCGACCGTTTTTCCGGTCGCAGAAAGTGGGATTTGCTGTAGTGTAATTTAGTATAAGTCAAGCAGTCGAATGCATTAAAATTAATTTAGTATAAACCCTAGACCCTAGACCATTTTCCCGATTTTTTTATTTATATCCAAAAAAATATATAAATTTTAAAAAATAACCAAACCGCTTGTTTTTTTCAAAAACTACCAAAACCGGAAATTATTGGATCCTAAATCCGAAATAATTTTTTCCAGATTTAGGATTTTTTTTTTTTTTTTTAGGAAATTTTTTTTTCATTTTTCAGTTTTTATTTATAATTTATTTATTTTTTGTATTGAAGTATTACAAATATTTAATATATTTTTAAAAAAATAGATGGAATACTATATAATTTGATTTATTCGAAAGACTGCTACAAATAATCCGGATCAACATTTTTTATGCCGGATTTTTTATGGCCGTAAGAAAAATTAATATAATATAATATGAGGAGAGATCCGATTACACCCTTTTTTGGTGACACCGAATTACACTCTCCATTTTTAAAGTTTTCAAAGTCCAAACAGTCAATCCAAACTGTTCAACTTGTTGGATATGTTAAAATGTGCTTGCAGATCAATTTTTATATTTTTTGGAATTTTTTTACTATTTATTAAGTATTTAACAAAATCGCTATATTCAGACCGTTGAATTTTTGTACCCATCTTAATAAATAGTAAAAAATTCAGAAAAATATAAAATTTGATATGCAAGCACATTTTAACATATGCAACAAGTTGAACGGTTTGGATTGACTATTTGGACTTTGTAAACATAGGGTGTAACCGGTGTCATAAAAAAAAGGGTGTAATCCGATCCCTCCTCATATAATATATGTATATATATATAATATAATATATGTATATATAATATAATATATGTATATATAATATAATATATATGTTAAAATGTGTTTGCATATCAAATTTTATATTTTTATGAATTTTTTTACTATTTATTAAGTATTTAACAAAATCGCTATATTCAGACCATTGAATTTTTGTACCCATCTTAATAAATAGTAAAAAATTTTAGAAAAATGTAAAATTTGATCTGCAAGCACATTTTAAAATATCTATCATGTTGAACGATTTGGATCGACTGTTTGGACTTTGAAAACTTTGAAAATACCGATTGTTGAATGGCTACCGTTGAACGAAAACTTAAACTGAATTTTTGAGACACTAAATGAGTCCAATGCCTCATTTTTTTATACCTCATCATACCTCATATTTTATATCTTCATTTTCTTCATATTCAAAGTCTAAATTGTCGATCCGAACCGTTCAACATGATATCCATATTAAAATATATAATTTTTGAAATTTTTTTACTATTTTTTAAGATGGGTAGAAAATCACTGTTTTTTGAACGGTTCGGATCGAATAAAAATTTTTGTGGAACGGTTCGGGTCGAATAAATTTTTTAACATATATATTATATTATATATACATATACATATACATATATTATATTATTTTTTTTTACGGCCGTAAAAAATCCGGCATGAAAAATTTTGATCCAGATTATTTGTAGGAGTTTTTCGAATAAATCAAATTATAGTATTCCATCTATTTTTTAAAAAATATATTAAATATTTGTAATACTTCAATACAAAAAATAAATAAATTATAAATAAAAACTGAAAAATGAAAAAAAAATTCCTAAAAAAAAAAATTTCGGAAAAAATAATTTCCTAAAAAAAAAAAAATCTTAAATCCGGAAAAAATTATTCCGGATTTAGGAAAAAAAAATCCTAAATCCAGAAAAAATTATTCCGGATTTAGGATCCAATTTTCGGAAATTTTTTTTCCGGTTTGGGTAGTTTTCGAAAAAAAACTAGCGGTTTCGTTAGTTTTTTAAATTTATATATTTTTTGGATATAAATAAAAAAATCGGCCATTTTTTTTGTTTTTTTTACAAAACATAAAATTTTATAATTTATTTATTTTTTGTATTTAAATATTAGAAATGTTTAATATATTTCTTTGAAAATAGATGGAATACAATATAATTTGATTTATTAGAAAAATAGACGGAATTCAACATTTTTCAGGCCAAATTTTTGACGGCTGTAAGAAAAATTAATATATTTCTTTATGTGTTATTGGAAAAAAAAATACTTTGAATTTGAGTTATTGATTGCGATTTAAAAGTAACTTCTAGATAATACAGAAAATATTGTGATCCATCTAGTACATTTAATTTTTAAAAAGTTATATCTATTTTGAGAATTCTTTTTGAAACCGGAGAGATTTTGATCGATTTGGACAATTTTCGAAATCCTAAATTTTTTTTTTTTGGATATTAATAAAAATTTCGATACGTGCGGCCATTGGATTATTTAATCTGCCCTCACAGATATCAAAAGACCACAATATATAATTAAACAAATATATGCTCAAAGAAAACCAACCAGAGAGGCTCAGAGGAGTCACTTCTAACCGGAGGAGGTCCAATGTTGAAAACTACCATCTATACATGTTTTCTTCTTAAGGTGGCCACAATTATGATAAAAAAAAATGAAGTGTTTGCTTTCAAGTGCTGTGATACCGTATAAGGTATGATATCTAGATAATGAAAGAGAAGAAGCAATTTGACAAAAAAAGTTTTTCATTCATGCATCCAATTAAGAAGCTAATCTACACATGCAAGCAGGAGTGTTCATTGGATTGGTTCACTTAAAAATATCAGAAGCAAATTTATTGAAGTACTTTATCGAAATAGTGGCTCAGTTCCTGATAACTTCTTATAATTGCGTATGAGAAAAAACTATTTAAGAAAAAAAAATGTGCCCTAGACCGTCCTTATTTTTCAAAACCTTAATGGTAAGAATTAATATATACTATCTCTTCTACTCATTAAGAAGACCTTGTTGACTTTTACTGTCCTCAAATCCACCACAGCATTTCTAACCTTAATTTCCAATTTACCGGGGTTCAATATCAGTAATTGAAACCTCGTTTGGTGACATCGGGACAGACTTGGTTGAGGACCTGTCAGTGTTGCCTCCAATGTTAATAAATCCACTTGAGAATGAGCCAGCACGTATGCTGCTCTTTGCAATGCAAAATGCGGGCTTAGACGGAGTCTCGAGAGACACTGTTTCGCTACCAAGCATCACGGCCACAGTTGACATAGATGGTCTATTTGCCGAGTTGTCCTGGACACACAACAACGCAATCTGTGTGCATCTCAACAATTCACTCCTCGAATAGCGCTGACCTAAAGATGGATCTGCTACTACTGTAATGGTACCATTGGTCCAGTGCTGCCATACCTATATATGTTATGGTAATTTCAGTTTTGTTAGTATACAGTTTCTTTGTTGATTATAGAATAATAGATACAGAGGATCAGTTCTCCTACTTACAAAGCTCAAGAGATCTTCTGTCTCATCATTCTCAAAGGTACCACTGTTCTTCTTTCCAGTTATAATCTCTAAAACTAAAACACCATAACTGAAAACGTCTGACTTGATCGAGAAGTGGCCCCGCATTGCATACTCTGGGGCCATATATCCACTACAACAAATTATGTATATCAACGTCAGTTTTATTATGGTAATTCAACAATTATATTACTGCAATATATACCTGTACGGTACTTGTAATATAATTGAGTTCTTACAATGTTCCTACAACTCGATTTGTGATCTCTTGAGTTTGGTCTCCTCCAAAGAGTCTAGCCAGACCAAAGTCCGATATCTTTGGGTTCATGTCTGCATCGAGCAAGATATTGCTTGCCTTCAGATCTCGGTGAATAATTCTTAGTTGAGAATCCTCATGTAGATATAACAACCCTTTTGCAATTCCACAAACGATCTTGTACCTTTTTCCCCAGTCTAGTAGGTGCCGCTTCTCAGAATCTAAAAAAGCAGATAACGAGGACCTTATTTAGGACTAGCAATGTAATTTTTCTAATATTTTCAACTACTATACATATATATAGCTATCTACAATTTATAGACTATATGCCCGCATTTCCAAATAATTAAAGCCAAACTATGTTTAACTATTTTTGTCAGGGCTAATACAATACTCATTGGGTCAAACCTAAGCAAAAACTGAAAATTCACCAAACAGTACTTCAGATTATTAGGAATCAACAATTTAATTGAAACACAATTTTTTCTTATAGAGAGAGAAAAAACTATTACCAAAAAGGATTTGGTCAAGGCTTTTGTTAGCTACATATTCATAAACAAGCAATTTCTCTTGGCCCTCCAAGCAAACACCAAGAAGTCTAACAAGATTTTTGTGTTGAAGCTTTGCTACCAAAAGTAGCTCATTTTTCAATTCACCCATTCCCTGGCTGGAACTTTGAGAGAGCCTCTTTACTGCTATTTCTCGCCCATCAGGCAATACACCCTAATAGAAGAAAAAAATGCAATTACATACCATAAATGTCTTCATAATTAGTAATGAAGTCAATTTGAGTATATTCCGACCTTATATACAGCTCCAAATCCACCTTCACCAAGTTTGTTTTGCTCTGCAAAATCAATTGTTGCAACTCTTAATACAGAGAGATCAAGAAGCAATGACTCGACACTTTTGATCTCCTCGGGATTACCCACATCTGTACATTGAAACCAAAATCATTCAGCATGTGCCGAAATTAGTACTAGCTACAAATTAAGTCGATAAAATAAAATTTGATTTTCTTATTACTCAGCAATGGTTTTGTAAGTCCTGATTTTCTCCTCTTTATAAAGCAGACACAGAGACCAGCGATCACAACAAAAGCAATTAGGACCAGTGGTATAGTGATTGCCAGAATTGTACCAGTTGAAGTTTTCTTCTTGCCTGCATAAAACACTTGAGAGCTTACAAACACGTGTAAAGTAAAACACCTTTCGATTTGAACAATTTTTTACAACAATAATGTAATATATATGAAATGGTTGTATTGCAATTACGAAATGGATATATACATCAGCACTATCTTAAACAAGTAATATTATTATTCAAGACGGGCATAAAATACACTCAATCAACTCACACTATCCTGATATGACATGCTATACAACGTGCCAATTTGAATTTTGAACAAGGTTTAAACAATGATTTTAAATAGTATTATGCAAGAAATGGTAATTTCCCAGAAACCACTTTGAAAGCTATAAAATACTGCAGCCCATGTCATCCACAGCCCACTGATGCAACGATTCAAAGCTAGATGGACATCACACGTTTGAGGGACCAAATTGAATAACTTAACATTTCCAGAAAAAAATTTAGAGTACCAATCGTCCAATCGGCTGTTATTTTTTTGGAAGAGCAGGTTCCTGTTTTCCCTCATTCAACCGTCCAGTTTTTTCATGCACGAATTTAGATGAAAGATCAATGGTTGGATGAGAAAAAAACATATTTCTTTTTTTTCTAAAGAATAACAGCAAATTTCCTCGCCAAAATTTAGGTAGAAGGGCACCAACCTTTTGGCAGCTCCCTTTATGAATTATGACAGAACGACTTCTGTTCCTATTGACTGGTTGCCGATTATCGGCTACGGTATACCACATTGCATCCAACTTTCTTTTTTCTATTCCAATTTCCAAAATCGTTTAACAACCATAATTTAAGATATTTAACAAGATGTCTTAACAAGACATTTTGAACTCGATCGTACGTAAGTTCAAATAGTTAAAAACACTAGAACATATATATTGTCAAGTGCCAAAATAATTGACTGAACGAGGACAGCAGACTGAATTAGGAACGTATGAGTTCATAATTAACTTTAATCATGTGTTCAACTTCAAATAAAATTGTGAACGCATGAGTTTCCGGTTCATTTTGAACATACGTATTCACTATCGTAAGTTAATACTGACTACACATGAATTCAGAATTAATTACAAATAATGTGTTCAAAAAGCAATCATCGATACTCTAAACAAAAATATTATTATCAACATTTTAAATTTCGGGATAGACAAAAAAAAAAAAAATTCCATTGCATCTTGATTTTTATTCGTTGTTATCGTGCTTGAGAGTTGAGACTCATGCACGCGGTAAAACTTTATACAGGGGCTATGTGGACATTGACGGCAGGCGCAGCACATATGATGTATAATTGTATTTGCTTGTAAAAAACTTGTGGGTGCGATCGATCCAGCTAGCTAAATTCGCGAGTTAGCTCATGCCCGGTATGGCTGGTTCAAAACTCTTTTTCTTTTTCTAAACACTAGTCGTATCTGGGTATCCATATATAGCAACCAATAACCATGCTTATTAAAAACACATAGCTGTGAGCTATCATATAATTTGAAAGATTATTACAGATTATTATTTGTTGTTAGTTTGCACTTGGGCCTTACCTGAAAGTTGGGCTTCCAGTTAACTCCCTAAATAGTGTATTTGTTTCACGCGTCTTCATCTTCTTCTACATATTGATTGATTGATTGGGGCATTGTTTGACTACTAACAGTAACAGTCTTACTTGGAAGGCTGTCTCTCAGATTGTGACAGTAAGGGGGCCCAAAGGATTTATTAACACTCAAAGAGGATCACTCATTCCACATGGCTACATCAACCAACCAAATATCTAATTACATTCGCTTGGAGTTGGAGTTGCTGTCACTAAACAACTAGTCTAATTTCTTTCTTTGAACAATCCTTTTTATTAATTCTCTCTATAATTATATTTAAGTTTGTTATATACGAAACAATAATTTATGATTTACACCAAACTTATCAGGAAGAACAGAGGTTCAGTCAGCAAACATACGACAGGTGGCATGGCATAACTAAACGACGCTGTTGACTAACTAATTGACTAACGAATGAGCAAGTGACGACTATTCAAACTGCCACGTCATCAGTCATAACGTTTTCTTCCAGCAATTAATGTTAGAGACCTGTGCTAGACGGCAAGTGTACGCACAATTAATGGAATGAATCATCTATCTACCTCTGCCTCTGTTCACAAACAATTTTGTTTGGGGGAATTTTTCACGGAAAAGAGTTGACGGGCTAATAATACAACTAAAAGAGCAAAGATCAAGGAATCACAAGTGCTTAATTAGAGATTAGAAGTGATTTTGATACCTTCCGAAGGAGGGTTTGTTACTCGAGGTGGTAGACTTTGAGCTGGAGCCGGAGCCGGAGCCGGAGCTGCTGGAGCTCTAACTGTTAGCAGCGCCGCCCCACTATAGAATGAATAAATCTCGTACCGAATGTTACACCTCACACCAATAACTCTCCCTCCTTGCTTTCCAATGAAATATTTGGGCATCGGATTGATCAGATTTTGCAAGCACGAGTTGCAGTCTGTGCCTGACATGTCTGGTGTACACTGAACTAGTCCCATTATCACTGGAAAAGAATCAGTGGAATTCATCTGTGACGTCCCAAACTTCTTTGAATCATTGAATGCCGCATAGTTGGCTGTGGAGTTCATGAGATAATCAACGCGATTATCAAAGAGGGTAAAGGACACGCTCACGTTTTGGGTATTGTACATAATGTGCGTATTGGAATTGTTAGTGGATGAAAGGAAGTTTTGGTTTGAATACCGTAGGAGGCAGTAATCGTAATAAATAGTTGCCTCTTTGTCATAGGGGCAGATATTTTGGATATCTTGAGTGGCATGATTGAGGCAAGAGGAGCAATCCGAAGAGTTCACATCGCCTCGACAGAGGACTAACCCTGAAACCAGGTTAGGAGTACTGCCGACGGAGCTCTTGGCAAAACCAAAATTTGTGGTAGAATTGGTGGAACTTTTCGTGAGGTCAGTGAAGAGGGTTTGGAGATTTGATTCGTATGTGCTGTTGGTCGTGTAATTGCCGGTTTTACCGCAGTTTTGATACAAAGCATCGGCAGCCTCAGCTGCAGGAGAGGCAAAGAGAAGGAAGAAGAAGAAGAAGAGGATGGGGACGAGTGGAAGGACAAGGTGAGGTAATTTCATGGTGGGAATTGAAATTATAATTGTGTGGATTTTGACTAAATGCTAATCTGCAGACTGCCGGGGTGAGAAGGAGGGTCTTTTATGGAGTTTGGTTTGCCCTTTTCCTGCCAAATAGGACACTCCATAATTGACTAATGGGAGTCTGCTCTTCAGTCGGTCAAAAATCAATCCATTATCTCCAGCACTGACGTTTTATACTAGTTAGTTAGTACAATTGTTTAATTCAATTTAAATGTGCAAAATTTACCAAACGATAAATAAATGATGTATTTTCCATACTCGCTACATAGACGGAGTTTCTTTTTTTTTTTTTGACGCCCGGTCATTAAAAGATCAAATACTTTTTCATTTCTTTTTAACTTTTTTTTTTTCCTAATTATGTTGTATCTTCTGAAGTGTATTTTGATGAACAGCTGGATAACAGAAGATATGCAAAACATTCCGAAATTTTTATTAATATCCAAAAAATATATAAAATTTAAAAAACTAACCACGTTTCTGCAAGAATTCAAAATCTATCCAAACCGCAAAAATTTATTACGATTTTTGGTAGAGTTGCCGCAATTTTTTTTTGCAGTTTCTTTCCAATACCGCAAATTTTTTTTGCAGTTTCTTGTCCCAATACCGCAAAAAAAAATTGGGTTTCGGATCAGAGGCTTATTATAAATCCTCCAAGCGCGCTACAGACTCCACATCACTTTCCCTTGGCCCCTTCTAACAAAACCATTCGGAGATCTGACTGTCTAATCGATCGACTCTTTGATTAAGATATTTTAATTTTTTGTAATTTTAATTTTAATTTAGAATATAATTAATTAGTTTATTTTAAATGGTTTAGAATATGAGTGAGTCTATGGTACTATGCATATTACGATTTGTTACTGTGCTACGGCTCTATATTCGAGTTTTCAAATTCTAACTGTCGATCCGAACCGTTCATCTTGTTCTCCATATTAATATGTGTTTGGAGACCAAATTTTATATTTTTTGAAATTTTTTTACTATTTTTTTAGATTTATTAAAAATCACTGTTTTTGGATGGTCCAGAATTTTCAGATCAAGTTATTTTCTAAATGTCTAAAAAAATAGTAAAAAAATTTCAAAAAATGTAAAATTTGGTCACCAAACACATATTAATATGGAGAACAAGATGAACGGTTCGGATTGACCATTAGGATTTGAAAACTCGAATATAGAGCCGTAGCACGATAACAACCCGTGATATGCATAGTACCATAGACTCACTCTTAGAATATTGTCCGAATAATTTAGAAATTCCAAAATTGTTTAAAATAATTTAGAAAATTCCAAAATAGTTTAGAATAATTTAGAAAATTCCAAAATGGTTTAGAATATTTTAGAAAATTCCAAAATGGTTTATAATTCAGTGAGTTTTCTCATTTATTTAATTTTTCAATTTCTTATATGTTATTATTTTTTAGATTGTAGTTTATTATCCATGCCAACAAAAACAAAAAATGATAACCATCTGTGTGAAAATTTTTGTTGGAGGAGAAATCAAATACAATGGTGACAGTGTCTTTTACAGTACCCGGACTAAATGCTCATTACAGCTAATCGTGAACCATAGCTTTGATTATCTCCAAAATGAGATTTATAAACTGGTTGGGTATAATGTTAGTGAAGCAAATATGGAAATCCAAGCCAAATTTAATGTATACTGATGGCCAACGTGACTATCAATTAGTACTGGTAACAAACTAGCAATCGTTCGAAATGATTTTAGAAATTGTGGCATCTTTTCCTCATAGGTTACAGTAGAGATGGTTGCCCTTGCAATTGATGACACCATTAGAAGGAATGTGTGCGCAAGTATAGCTCATGTCTGGGATGTCGTTAAGGCAACTCACAAGAAGGTAACCCCCGAGTACAACAAATTATGGCGAGATCGTGAGCTTGCTATTGCAAATCTGTTTGGGAGTTGGGAGAACTCGTACAACTTATTCCACTATTGGAAGCCATAAAAATAAACAATCCAGGAACTAAGTATTGTGTGACATCGACCCCGATTGATAACTCAACTGATAGGCATTTCAAAGCAGTGGCATGGGCATTGGACTGTGTATTGTAGCAATACCATTTCTTAGACCAGTGATTAGTATCAATGCATGTTTCATGTCGGGATGGTATCAAGGTAGGTTGCTAATGGCATGTGCGTACGATGCCGAAAACCAATTGCTTCCATTGGCTTTTGGAATTGTGGAGAAAGAAAGCGCATAAAACTGGATTTTTTTATGAGATGGTTGCGGTTGGAAGTAAATGGAGATAATCGATTCTTTTGTGTCATATCTGATAGACATTTGAAGATTAAAGCCATGTTTCAGGATCCATATCTCGGATGAGATGAGTCTACCAATCAATGTGTGCATCGTTACTATTCTTGACATATTGCCGAGAACCTCTTCAAGCACGTGGGGGCATAAGAGAGATGTTAGCCCTTCCATAAATGGATGCATAAAAGGATGCCATTGACACCCCTAGACTAATGAATTAGGTTCAAATAGCTCAACATGGTTTTTTTGTTTATTTAAATAGACTGAAAAGCCCTTCCATTTTATAAAAAATGACTTACACAATAAGAGTCTGACAAAGAGAAAAGTAAAATTGCAATTCTATATGAAATAAACCCAAAATGACATTTTTGGTCTAAGAAGGACACCCAGTTTCATAAATCAGATACTAAACACTCTGACAGGTATCAAAGTTCCAGCTTTATTTTATTCATCATAGACCTGGCATAAACGCAAGAACCCTTAACCCTGCTAAAGAACAATAACAAGTAGTTTTTTAAGCTTATTGGATTTAACCTCATTAATTAAGTATACAATATAATTAGCTTCTTGGGTTGATATTCATTAACTAATCATGTACTAGATAAAAACAACAAAAATAGTCTCTTACATAATAAAAGAAATAAAAAATAGTATTTTACATAATAAAAAATAACTAGTATTATTTTACATGTTAAAAGTATTTCTTCATGAGTTTGATCTCCTCGGATAATTGTTAAATTGTTGTAGTATTTGAAAGGGATAAAGTGGAAGATTACATGTTAGAAGTATTTCTTTAGCTATTATATCAGTTGATTGTTTCCCTATTGTTTTTTAAGCACTAAATTGATTTAGTTTTTCTGAATTGTCTAAAGAATATATGAGTAATCAAGACAAAAAAAGGACATAAAAAGGACCAACGGAGCAAAATTTATATTGAACATGTATAACTCTTTTAAGCTACTAAAATCTCTGAAGCAAATTTATTCAAGTACTTGATCGAAGTAGTGGCTCAGTTCCAGATGACTTCTTACAATTGCACAAGAGAAAAAAATATGAAAGAAAAGGAAAATGTGCCCTCGTAGCAAC
Organism: Carex rostrata; assembly: GCF_964058835.1. NCBI lineage: Eukaryota > Viridiplantae > Streptophyta > Magnoliopsida > Poales > Cyperaceae > Carex > Carex rostrata. The sequence continues at coordinate 4,986,599 of NC_135949.1, forward strand.
CTTATAATTTTACAAAGCTTAGTAAGAATTAACATACTAAATTGCTGTTGCTCATTGATTAGACCTTGTTCATGACTTTCACTGTCCTCAAATTCACCAGAGCATTTCTAACCTTCATTTACAATCTACCTCGGTTCGATCTCAGTAATTGAAACCTCATTTGGTGACATCGGGACAGACGTGCCTGATGACTTGTCATTGTTGCCTCCATTGTTGTTAAACACATGCACTTGAGAAGGGGCCAGCACATATACTGCTCTTTGCAATGCAAAATGCGGGCATAAAACACATCAGAACTTGCAAACACGCCTAAAACACCTTTGGATTTGAATATGAAAAAAAAATCATTCAGCATGTGCCGAACTTTTGATCTCCTCGGGATTACCCACATCTGTACATTGAAACCAAAATCATTCAGCATGTACCGAACTTAGTACTAGCTACAAATTAAGTAGATAAAATAAAATCTGATTTTCTTATTACTCAGGAATGGTTTTGTACGTCCTGATTTCAGCTATTAGAACAAAAGCAATTAGGACCAGTGGTACAGTGATTGCCAGAATTGTACTGGTTGAAGTTTTCTTCTTGCCTGCATAAAACACTTGAGAGCTTACAAACACGTGTAAAGTAAAACACCTTTCGATTTGAACAATTTTTGTTTTTGACGACAATTAATAATTGAGTATATATCAAATGAGATGTAAGTATTACAATTATGAAATGAATATGTGCAGCATAACTATCTGGAACGTAAGTAATATTATTCATTCAAGATTTGTGGGTGAGATCCAGGCATCCAACTAGCTAAACTCGTGAGTTAGCTCATATAGCTGATGGTAATTAATAATATATAATTGTACCCATTATAACATGCACCCACAGGCAGAGGGTATATTAACTATATATCCAGTAACCATGGTTACTTATTTCAAATAGATTGGTGTGAGCTATTATATAATTAATATAGAAGATTATATATATATTCCAGCCCAGCTTATTATTTGTAGTTAGTTTACACTTAGGCCTTAATTACCTGAAAGTTGGGCTTCCAGATTTAGTATTTATTTCATCCGTCTTGATTTTCCACAATTAATATTTAATTGATTAATTGATTGATAGTGTACGTCACTGTAGACTACTAATAGTCTATTATTGCTTTGAAATTAATAGACAGATGGTGAGGTAAGTGGTCCAAATTAAGGATTTATTAATTAACACTTAAAAGGATCGCTCATTCCACAGAGGTAGGCCAATGTCACGACCAGATGTCCCACATGGACATGGCCACATCAACCAAATATCTAACTTGTTTTCTTCCTTGAACACTCGATAATTTTATTAATTCTCTTTATAATTTATTTATTTATTTTAGTTCGTTATATACCAAACAATAATTTATGATCGATTTACACATAACTGAGCAGGAAGAACCGAGGTAGGTTACAGTCTGCAAACATACGACAGGTGGCATAACTAAAGGAGGTATAGAAAATGGTGTTGACTATTCAAACGATGAGCAGAGCAGGTGAGTAGGCGACTATTCAAACTTCCAAGTCAGCACTGCAGCCATTACTTTTGCTTCCAGATATAAAGACGGCAATTCAGTTAATGATAAGGGACCAAATCAAATCAAATCAAATCATCTACCTGTGACCTGCCTGAATTCGGATCACCTCCCCTACCGTATCTATAATTAATCTATCTGCACGAATCTCAAAAACGGACTCTATGTTTAAATAGTACCTGACTGAATTCCAATCGGTCCCTCTGCTCATCAGTTGCCCTGTTTCTTTTCTAAGCATAAGCAACAGAACAGAAGCAATTTTGTTTTTGTTTTTGTTTCACGGAAAAAGTTGACCAGCTAATATAATTAACTATTAATGCATTTTACTTCTCAAGTGCTTAGAGAAGTTGGGTTTTGATACCTTCTGAAGGAGGAGGAGGTAGAGTTGGAGCTGGAGCAGGAGCATTCTCTGCCGGAGCTCTAAGTGTCCGCAGCGGTGGTCCACTATAAAATTAATAAATCTCGTATCGGATGTTACACCACACATTGAGAATTCTGCCTCCTTGCATTCCACTGAAAAATTGGGGTAGCAGACTCATCTGATATTGCACGCAGAACCTGCAATTTGCATCTGATGTGTCCGGTGAACACTGAACTAGTCCCCTTATCACTGGGAAAGAATCAGTCGTATTCATTTGCCAAGTCCCAAAGTTGTTTGAATCATTGAATTCAGCATAGTCAGCTGTAGAGTTCATGAGGGAGTCGACAAGATTGTCGAAGCGGGTAACAGACATGTCCATGTTTGAGGTATTCGCATCTGTAGGAAGCAGAAATCGTAATAAATAATTGCTTCTTTGTAATAGGGGCAGAGATTTTGGATATCCTGAGTGGCTTGATTAATTGAGGCAAGAGGAGCAAGCCGTGAAGTTGACATCACCACGACAGAGGACTAGCCCTGAAACCAGGTTTGGAGTACTGCCGACGGAGCTCTTGGCAAAACCAAAGTTGGTGGATGAATTGGTGGCGTTTTTCCTGAGGTCAGTGAAGAGGGTTCGGAGATTTGCTTTGTATGTACTGTTGGCCGAGTAATTGCCGGTTGTACCGCAAGATTGATACACAATGTTGGCAGCCTGAGCTGCAGGAGAGGCAAAGAGAAGGAAGAAGAAGAAGAGGAGGATGGGGAAGAGGTGAAGGATAAAATCAGGGAATTTCATGGTGGGATTGATTCAGAGTGAATGCTCTGCGGTGGGAAGGAAGGAGGGTCTTTTACGGAGTTGGGTTTGAATTCACTCCAGTGCAATATCTGAGGTGTAATGAATAGATCCAGACCGTTCTCTTAACTTATCTCAAAACTTGGTCCAGCTGGAATTAATCTGGACCGTTAATTTCAGGTACATGAGGGATCCGGACTGGTTTGGTTTGGCCTGACAAAGCATAAGCATTGACTAATATGAGTTTGTTCTTCACTCGTTGAAACTTTAAAATATATAATATAATTGGTGAGACCCACAACAGAAAATGATTGGTTCCGAAATATTAATGAAGGGGTACTCTTTAATGTCCAATTAGAGCAATTCTTAATTATTCCCTCTCTAGAACTAGAATTAGAAGACTTTAACCAAATTTAAATCGCGTGGTTAGGGGTGTCAATGGGTACGGTACGGGTCGGGTGGAGACATTTTCATACTCATACCCATTAAAATTGACCTTATCCATACTCTACCCATACCCATTAAAAATTAATCTTACCCTACCCTACCCTTACCCATTAATATTATCGGGTAACGAAACGGTAGCGGGTGAATAACAGATAATACTAGTACAATAATTAGTTTTATTATATTTTACAAATTAAACATCAAAAACTCATTCATTTTAACACATATATAAGTGCAAATAGATGTGCAATCAATTCTAACTAAATTAATTTTTATAAAGAATAAAAATTCAAAAATACGAATATACATTTCAGTGGGTTGGAAATTAAATTGAATATATATTTGAATTTTATAATTACCCTATAGGGTAACGGGTACGAAATAATCATTACCCATACCCTTACCCATTTATTTAACGAAAAAAAATTCTTACCCATACCCATACCCAATAAGCTAACGAAAAAAAAAACCTTACCCAAACCCACCTTATCGAATACGATACGGGTCGGGTAAACGGCTAAAAAGGTACCATTGACACCCCTACGCGTGGTGCCACATTTTGTAATAAACAAAGTCCACATAATTATTGCAGCAAATGCATGTGTATTGCGAAAACCACCTAATCTTTCGTCGACACAGTTTGCACTCGGAAGAATACGGTAAAATATAACAAGCAATTGTAAATGTATTTATATATTGTATGTACATATTCTCTGAAATTAGTTATGTTGTTAATTAGAAAAAAAATAGTACCACTGATAATGGCACTATTAACACTTTCTTTTCGCAATAACTTTCATAATGGAGATGTAATGAAGCTCTTTAATAAAAAAAAAAATGTAACTTTCATAATTCACTTTGACCATAGTTATTAACACTATATATTAACTAAATATTATTTTACTCTAATGCCACGTTGACGAAATTTTTATAAATATTATATTGTTACTTTCTCACATTTAAAGAAGCAAGATACAAATAAAATACCACCAAAAACTTTACTGAATTAACTTTTATGGACTTTATATATTTCAAATAAATCTTTTCTTTCAATCTATTTCTTTTTGGTTTGATCAAATCCAAAATTATAAATAACACAAAATAACAAAATCCATTTTTTTTTAATTTCTAGCATTATATATTCTGATATTATAAAAAAATAAAGTCGTACTTAAATACTAGAAAGGCACAATTCCAAAACAGAAATAGTACAAAATTGCTAGTTTAATAGTACAAAATTGCGAAGCAAATTGCAGAAATGATGCTTAATATGTAGGTGGAAAACTGCATATACAAAAATCAGTTTTATTAGTTTTTTTTAAGAACTAGCATTCGGTTTAATAGTAAAGGTACATCTCTCCTAATCTGAGAGGAAATGAGTTCGAAACCAGATGGTTTTCTCTTATGAACAATTAAATGAAAATTGATATGTTAGACTTCCATCTTTCTATATTAAAAAAAAAATTATCAGTTTTTTCAGGAATTTTTATTAACAACATACATTATTTATTATCAACACTATCTAAACTTTTTAAAATTATAGACAGTTTTGTCCTTCATTTTCTTGAAAAATTGTTTTTCCTTATTCATAATGAGTAAACTTCTTGTCTTAAATAATCAATTCATATAGTAAACAAATTTTCGAATAAATTATAATAGATGTCATATTTATTTTACATTTCTACATTTAATATTCTTATCAATAGCAACACTCAATAGCAGCTATCAAAGTAGTAATTTATCTGAGCAAAATATATAACACCTAATGATTTGCCTTAACAAAACATATGATAGAAACTGTACATGTATGTAGATATGTGGCGTTGATAATTTTTTTTTTTTTTTTTTTAAGGTTGGTTGCATGGCAACCAATATTTTTATAAATAATAGGTGTTACTTACAATAAAATTTACATCACTCAATCTATATCATGTCATGACCTCAGTAAAGGATTGAAGACCTGTTGGCATTGTTAGTTGTGAACCAACACGCCTCTCAGTGTAGCAAAAACTATTTGCACTCTTTTTTTTTTTAGTTTCTTTCATCTTTCTAGTATTTCATTTAAAGGAAATTATTCTCATAGAATTTATTTTACCAATTATGGAAATCATACAGCTAATGAATATAAATTAAGAAAAGAAAGACAAGCAATTATGAATGAAACAAAAAGGCACATGAAGAGAAGATTTATAAAATAGGTTAAATTGTCCTTTTTAAAAAAATAATAATAACAATCAATTTCTTTTCTGAAGATTTTTTTATTTCTTAAAATATCACTTATTTGTGTTACCTTCTCTGTTGTCATTCTAAAAATAGATGAGGAAAAAAATTCGGATGAGCACAAAATAATATGATAAATTAAAAAAAATTGTTGGCATAATCCACTTTATGTAATTACTAGTATTGTGCTCATGTATTACAACGTAAACATATTATAAGAGAAAAATAAAAAGCATTTTATAGAAAATAACATATTTTAATTATAAAAAATAGACCAATGAAAAAAATAATTATTCAACAATATTCATTAATTATATATATTAAATAGATTGGAACGGATATATATTATACGAGAGCAAATGTTACGTTACGAAATTTTAATAATTAAAGTCAAAGGATTTAAAAGCAAGAATCAAAAATTTTGCTAATAAAATGGAAGTTTAAACCTTAATTAAGGTTCCCCTAAATAAGTAAATTAAGTATGAATCAAAACCGCGTTGAAATTTCGAGATTTTGAGATTTTATAGGCTGAGTGCGGATGGGTTGACCCGCACTGCGGGTGGGTGCATCCGCACTCATTCAAACATGTGTTGATTTGAAATTCTGAAAAATTGGCTAAGTACTGAGTGCGGGTGAGTGACCCGCACTGCGGATGGGTTCAGCCGCACTCATGAATTCCTGTATTGAATTGAAATTCCTGAAAACGGCTAAGTACTGAGTGCGGATGAGGTTGACCCGCACTGCGGGTGGAATTCATCCGCACTACGCTCGGACTTTTCCTGAACTCTTGCCTAAGTCCCGAGTGCGGGTGAGTGACCCGCACTGCGGGTGAAGCCACCCGCACTGCGGGTGATTTCTGTGTTAAATTTCACTTCCGAAAACGACCAAGTGCTGAGTGCGGGTCAAGCCACCCGCAGTGCGGATGGGTGCATCCGCATTCAGAGTAATTTTAACCCTAAAACTCAAATTGAAGCTTCTCTCTCTCTCTCTCACATCACTATTTCCCCATTTTTAAGTCATTTTCGTCCCAAGAGAAGGAAAAAGAAAGAGAGAGTTTCCCGTCTAACTTAAACCCCCGATTGTTGCGAGAAATCGAAACTGGAACCGAGTCAGCGGCCGTGAATCTCTCCTAGCTCTCCTGTTCGGTATTTCTTTCTCTTCCCATTTCTCTCTAAAATCTCGGATTTCTCAATTTTCTCGGATTCTCGTTTTAAACTCGAGATTTGTGTTCAAATTGCTCGAGGACTAGTTCCTCTACACTCCTTACTAGTTTGTTTGTCAATCTTTTTCCCGATTTCTTCCGATTTGTGAAATCTGATTTCTAGGGTTTCGTGCCAAAATTGAAAGTTGGCATAATCGTGATTTGATTTGCTTAACCCAACCAATTAGACTTGTAATCGGTAGGGTTGCCTCCTGATCATGAATTTTTAGAACATTTAACGGCTGATTTGAGGTTTTGACCAAATTAGGGTTAACCAAACGGTAAATTGAAATGAACCGAGAACCAAAGTTGTGAAACTGTGACTGAATGGTTACCTAATTATAATTGTGTAGGGTTTGAAGGAACCCGAGGTAAATGGTGTGATTTGAAAGGTTGTAAGTAAGAAATCAGGAATTGAACGGATTGGTACCAAAGGATAGAAAATTGATTAAGGTGTAAGCCTGATGTAACTCGAGTAAATGTTTCCAATAGTGAACCAATGTTAAACCAAGTATACGTATAATATAGGTGTAGGCTCGGTCGAGCAAAACTTAGCGAGGCAATTCGAGACGCCCGATCCGTAACTAAGCGGTACGCTCGTCATAATAAGGTGCGGGATTCTTGGACTTGTTTGATACTTTATTTTCAGGAATTAAACTGTGTATTCGTTTGTCATGTTGAATATCATTGATTGCATCTGAATTGTGTAAAGCATTTGCATAGCCCAATCAAATTAAACTCGAATTGATGTGACTTGAGTGATTTGCATGCTGGTATGGTTGTAGGTTGTGTCGATCTATTATGATCTGATTTGATTGAAAGTCACCACGATTGATTTGATTTGATTTGATATGTATGTGAATGGATTTACGAAGTTAAGCACTTGGATCCAATGAATTTTCCAAGTCGGGCTGTATGCTGACTTGGATTCCCAGGATCCTAAATGGCCTTAGGTGAACGGCCCTCGATATTCCCAGTACCGGTTGGGACGAGGGAGGGTGATTATGTTATGAGATGTGATTGGAAATCGTGGGTGACATGTGTAACGTCTATGGCTCGGTGGCATTCTCCTACGTGTTAATGCATTTGAAAGGTCAATTGAATATTACGACTATTGGAATGATTCCAAAGAGGATTTTCTTTATGTGATTTGAAACCAGACTGTAATAAACTGTTAAGCCAAGCGATTGCAGATGGGTGTCAGATAAAGGGTCCAGCGGTTGGCCATCTGTAGGTGTCAGTAACCCTACAGATGTGGGTTTGATAATGGTTCAGCTCGAAAGAACATCTGTAATTGCTACAAGCCCTATTGAATTGAGTTAAGCCAAAATATATGTTGTGTTTGAAATTCATCTTGGAAATTCCGTGAACTGTGTTTCAGGTTGATTAAACTGTTGTCGAGCATTGGCATTCTGTTATTTATGATTATATATATATGTTTGAACTGTTATTGTTTGGGTTTCATTGTTGAATATAGAGTTTGATTGCAAGTCCAATAGTCTATCTGTGACAAATTCGCACTGGGAATTTATTCTCACCCCCACCCTCCCGGTTATTTTACAGGTACTGGTGCGACTGATTCCGGAGAGGCACGCGAGTAGTAGGCCATAGTAGCTTACCATCTCAGGACCCTAGATATTTTGGTGTATAGTTTTAGGGTAGGCCTCATGGTTGGTATCCGGATGAGATACTTATGTTGTATCATTTACTGTCCAGACTGTGTACTCTGATTATATATTAGAAACTTGTTTTGAATTGCGTGTTGTTTGGTTTAAATTGTTAATTGCCTTGTAAGCATACACGGCGTTGTATGCTTACGGAGGGGGACTGTCACGACCTGTGGCCGCGGGGTGTGACAGCAAATATGTTCAAAATTCAGTATTTCATAGAAAATAATTAGTTGAAGGGCTTTCATTTTATACATTTTTTTTTGTGTGGTATTTTATATTATAATAAGATAATGTAATTTCTTATTTTACTATTTGTTCTATATATTATAGTCTTGTTGAATGAAAATTTGTATAGGTTTTGCTATTAATGTGGATGTGGAATCTTTATTGCTGTTACTTATTAACAGGTATTAAAGAGGTTTGGTGCATTTTATTTCAGACCAAATTAGTTCAAATTCTAATTAAACAATTCAAACAAAACTAGAGTGTGACGTGCTCATGATCAAGAGAGGTTGGTGAGTTTTGATGTTCCATTTGTAAAATTTAATAAAATTAATTATTAGATTAAATTTATTTATTATTCTCATATGCTATTGTTTTGTTATCTAATAATTTTAATAGATAAGGATATATAGAATTTGGTAATGTCAATTCTTAACAGATAAGTGTAAAATAAGAGTAAATTAATTCTCAATAGATACGAGTATGAAAATATTTGTAACCTATCTGTATTGTAGCCATTGACATCCCTAATTGTTAATGAAACAACAAAATTTCTTATTCGGCCTCAGGACAATTAATAGCCCTGTTTTCTGATAAGCTTAGACCATTTCTTATGAAAAAAACTACCATTTTATTTTAACGAGACGAATTGACCGACTGAATTGTTTTTCCTTGCGTTTGTTTCAACGGGCCAAATTAAATTATAATACCGACTGAATTGTTTTTCTGTGTTCATCGTGGTGAGTTCTAAGTACACTGACATTTCACCGTCAATGCATGCAGTTGACCATTACGTACTAAATAAATAAATAAATTATGTAAAACAAGAACAAATTAAGGCTAACTGCAAATACCTTGAGGAGGAGGATTGATGAGCGGAGGTGTCACAGCTGGTGCATTATTCTCAACCGGAGGCGTAAGCGACAACAACGATACACCGCTGTAAAACGAGTAAATTTCATAGCGTATGTTACACCTCACACCAAGAATTCTCGCTCCTTGCAACCCTTCCACGCTAAACTGCTTCAGAATCTCTTCAATTAGACTATTCAAACATGATGCACAGTCTGAATTAGACATGTCGGGTGTACACTGTACCAATCCATATGTCTCAGGAAAGGCCTGATGAGACAGATTCAATTGTCCTGTTGCAAACTTTTTTGATCTATTGAAAGCGGCATAGTCTGCCATGGTGTTCATAAGGTAGCGTACATAATTATCATAATGGGTTTTGGATCCTGTTACATTCTGAGTGTTCCACATATAGACTTGATTGGTATTGTCGGTTGATGCAACGATCCTCATTTCCAATAGAGATAATCAACAAACAAAAAACAACATCTATTAAAATTGAAGGTAACAGATACAATATCGCTAGCCCCAGCTAAACGATCCAGTTCAAAAGAACTTTCAGAAATAGTTTTGTTCTAAGATAAATTGGATCCACAATCCACTTCACCTTATATAGGCGATCTAAACAGCAAAAGAAACATACAATCTCATTGGGTAAATTGTCCTAATTAGCCTTCAATTGACACGTCAGATAAGCGCTGATGACATGTCCTAATTAGCCTTTATGATGCTCTCTATTCTGCCAACCAACTCCCTCTCCAGTTACTTCAACCCTGGCCCGCTTGTCATTGTATCCTTCCACTAACGTCTCTATTGCTACTTTAATTCTCTGGGACCCAGCTGCAGTAGTTTGAGCACTCAACTCCGTTACTGTCTGATCCCGTTTCCTTCCATCTTCTTCAATTGTTCCAACGGCCAGTCCCAAATAGAATTCAATTTGTTGCAGTTGAAGAGAGGAAATTTTGGTTTGAGAAGCGGAGGAAGCAGAAATCATAATAAATAGTTGCCTCTTTATCATATGGGCAGAGGTTTGGGATATCCTGAGAAGCTTGAGAAAGGCAGCAAGAGCAGGTAGAGGAGTTGACATCCCCACGGCAGAGTACTAAAGTCAATCGATCAAAATTAATTTAGTATAAAGTCAATCGGTCAAAATTAGATCGTTAATAAATTAATTTTAATGCATTCATTTTTTGAATGTTTTTTTACCGTTTGACTTTATACTCAATTAATTCGAATGTTTAAAAAAAATGAAGTGTTTGCTTTCAAGTGTTGTGTTACCATATAAGGTATGATATCTAGATAATTAATGAAAGAGAAGAAGCAATTTGACAAAAAAAGTTTTTCATTCATGCATCCAATTAAGAAGCTAATCTACACATGCAAGTAGGAGGATTCATTGGGTCGGTTCAGTTAAAACTGAATTAAAATAGTCAAATTAACATTTTATCCGGTTTTGAAAAATATAACCGAACCAGTCAAAATAAACTTGTCAACTTAATAACAACCGAATCAAAATAATCAAAGCAAATTACAATTTTTTGGTTGGACCAAAACAAGAAAAATTAAATTTTAAAATATCAAAATTCAACAGATACACAAATATATTTAATAATCATAGAAATAATTATGAATTATATAATAAGTTGTTCACATTATACGCACGGTTCAATTGCATATAGGAAAACCAAACCAAGTATAAGGTAGAGGGGAATGTGAGTGGGGCCCAGTATCAGAGTTAAAGAATTGAGTAGTGGTATAGTGCAAAGACTGAGCATAAGGGAGGATAGGCAGAATTGGAATAGTTGGATGAGAGGAGGGAACATCGTGTGACAAAAGTGTTGCGTGATCTAACCCCATCATTGAAGTTGCGAAATCCAAAAACCACGCGCGGCATGCTTGTACACATCTTCGTTGCGGAGATTGCTGATCGAATCGGGTCGGGTCAATATATAGTAGAACGAATCTTGAAATTCTCCTGATCGAATCTTTATATTCTGATAGCTTTCAAATACTTGTTTTAGCATTGTAGACTTGTACTGTCATAGCACAGACTAAACTATTCCAGGAATCAAGAAAATAAAAATATATTTCAGTTTTTTTAGATAACAAAGGGATAAAGGGTGACTGAATTGTGGGACAAATGACTGTAGAAGAATAAATAAAAAAAAATTGTTCTTAGGGGATCTCACCAATAAGGTTTTTAATACCTGGATAACCTCATGCAAGAATCCAAAGTAGCCATGAAGTGCGCTAGGTGTTGATGAGGGCTGGCCATTTGGCTCCGGTGCGTAGTAATTCAAATATAAAAAAAAAGCCGAACCAAAGGAATTCATAAACCAAACCAAATCGGTTTTGAAAAATCCAAACCAAACCAAATATAAAAAACAGAAGTAATTAAAAAATTCAACCGAACTGATCCAACTAAACCGAAAAATTGAACCATTTAATCCAAACTTTTTCAGTTCGGTTGAAAACTAAATAAACACCCCTACATGCAAGTTCTTTATACAAGAAAGGAAACATTTACAATACATGATCTAATAAAAATCAGAGCCAATCAACAATTAGTCCTTTTGAGTGGGAGATTTATCTCGTGGTTCAACCAGCTGAATTAGTCCTCGAAGTCGAAGCCCTCCTCAATTCCCTCTTTGAGTCTGAGACTTATCGCATCGTTCGACCAGCCACAGACCTCCCAGCGCTCCTCAAAAACCTCAGGCAACAAATGTATATCTTCCTCGTTCCATGATAAGTGCATTTCCTTGTTCACTGATAAGTGCATTTCCTTCAGATTAGGAAACCCCCCTGAACCGAGAGAAGCTAGGAGCAACTGGTCATCAACAGACATCACAAGTATTCCAACTGTGCAAAAGGTTGACGGCAAATTCTTTAGTTTTGGGCACAGTATTATCGAGAGCTTGTAGAGGCGCGGTAAAACTTTGTGGCCAGCGGCCACGACAGACCACTCTTCTAGCTCCAGCATGCCGCACAGTTCTAGCTCAACTAATTGTGTGAATGCTGGATCACCACCGTGGAACTCTGAATCCAAACACTTAATCAAAGGTAGGCTGTAAAGGTGTAGGACCTCCAAAGAAGGAGCTTGTCCGATAGAATTTAGACTCCGAACTTCCATGAGACCATTGAGTTCAAGTGTTTTAAGGGATCTAAGCTTCTGGAATTCTGGAAGGGTTTCGCACTTGAAACATGATTCTAGTGTTAGGTGAACAAGATTCGGTAGTTGCAAGTTCATCAGCCACTTTGGGAGTATTTTGCCTAGATAACCTTCAATCTTCAATTTGGAAAGCATATTTGGTGGGTGCAAGTTTTCAAGTATTTGCTCAACTCGTGCAATATCAATAGTGTATTCTAGTTTTGCGATAATTTCAAAATACTCATACATGCTTTTCTCTAATTCCTCTGTATCAATACTCTTTCTTTCATAATTTGTACAAGCATGTAAATTCCACGATAGTTTTAAATCTCGCAAATCATTTTTAAGAATCAGTTTAGCCTCTTCCGCCTCTTGATGCGTTTGCACATTTTCTAAGTTCTTTATTTCTAGTTTCCCCTTGAGATCAAGTTTACCCAACTCTGTCATGCTACATTTGGTCTTGCCACCTGGCACAAATATTGGCATAGTACGGAGATGACAAAGATCTCCAATCCCACAAGGTATGCAATTGAAGCATGTTCCTAAATCAAGATGGATGAGGCTTCTCATCTCCCTTATTTTGCTCGGAAGTTCATGCAGCAAGTAACAATCTTTAAGACGGAGTGACTTTAGATTTATGAGATTAGCAATAGACTCGGGCAAACTTTCAATGTACTGGCAACCAGAAAGATCCAAGTCCCGTAAACTCCTAAGCTGACCAATAGAATCAGGCAAAGAGCGGAGACTTATGCAACGGCAAAGATCTAGTATTATTAGGTTGCAAAGTTCTCCAATTGAGTCCGGTATATTTTTGAGATACAAACAACACCCCAAATCTAGAGTCGTTAAATTCTGGAGGTGGCCAATATCTGAAGGTAATGCTTCTAAATGAGTATGTGACAGATCAAGATACCTTAAGTGTGTAAGTTTTCTCAAAGAGGTGGGCAATTCGTTTATAGGGTACGAAGAAAGATAAAGCGCCCTTAGGAGTACGAATTTAGAGCATACATAAATAAGGAAATCCTTTTGCTGCTCGTGCTTGTCCCAAATATTGGTACAAGATTGGACTAGATATAAGGTTCTTAGATTTGAGGAAATTAATTCTGAGGATTTGAAAGTATCACATACTAGGCCATTTTCACAAACGAAAGATGAGTATCGTGTGTTTTCTGTGATGTTTATTATTCCGTTGGGATCAACAATCGAACATTCTTCACTGGCTTCATAGTTAGCCAAATCATGAATCAAGTCATGCATCTTAATACAGCCTACTGGTTGGCCATCATTATACAACCCCGCAACTTGAAAAAGGGATCTAGACAGAAATTCCTCGACATACTCCATACCAACATCTTCTAATTCTTCTCTAGTACCCCTAGGCTGAATAAAACCTTCTGCAATCCAAAGTTGGATCAACACATGAGTATCTATGGTTTTGTTCTTTGGGAGCAAGGCACAATATGCGAAGCACGGTTTTAGATGAGGGGGTAAACAAATATAACTCAACCTTAAAGAAGGAAGAATTTCATCCTCTACATTAGTTATGTTCAAGATATCACTATCCCGAATTGCCAGCCACTCCCTTTCCCTTCTCTTAAATCGCATCAAACTTCCTAAAACTTTTGTTGCTAAAGGCACTCCACCACATTTTCTCACTATCTGCTTTCCTATAGTCACCAATTCTGAACTGGCATCGCTGTTTCCTAGTGTAAATGCCCTTTTCTCAAACAATAGCCAGCAATCCTCCTCCGATAGGCCGGTTAAGATGTATGGTGATACCGTACCCATTATGGAAGCGACTCGGGTGCTTCTAGTTGTTACTATGACTTTACTACCCAGTGCACCGATTGTTAACAAAGTTCTCAATCGATCCCATTTTTCACTATTCTCATTCCACACATCATCTAGCACAAGCAAAAATCTTCGGCCTCCTAGCCGTTCTTTAAGCTTGTGTTGCAGTAACTCTAGATTTGAACCAGAGTTGCTCTCTGTTATTAAACCCAATATGGAATTGGTAATTCTTCTAATATCAAAGTTATCGTTGACACTAACCCATATCAATTTTTCAAAATGTTTCTGCACTCTCTCATCGTTGTAAACTAATTGGGTGATCGTGGTCTTTCCGAGGCCTCCCATGCCAACAATTGCCATGACCCCTATATTGTTTGTATTTCCCATATTGATTAATAAATCAATTATATTTTCCCTGTCTTCCTCTCTTCCATAGACCTCGGACTCGATCACAAATGAACTAGACTCCCTCACCATGCTATCCTCCCCATTACCCTCTGTTGTTATCTTTTCTTGCAAATGGAATTGGGATCTCTCTGCAGCGATCTCATCTAATTTTTCCATAATTTTCTTTGCCTTGTGGGCAAAATTAGATCTGGACTTAATTGAGTGTGGAATCGATGAGAGCTTGCATACCTTTCCCTTTAAGCCAGGTATATTCTTGTTTTCTGATTTATGAGCCTCTAAGGATGCATTGTCGAGCAAATCATCTATTTCGAAAGCCACGTTTTTTAGCTTCTTCAGCCACCCTTTCAGTGCCCTTCCCTTCTCTTGCCTCCCCTCAGCATCATCTAGTACATCTTGTATCGCCTTGAGGGTGCCTTCGAGCTTTTTTAAATCCTTGTTAGCACCACTGAGGAGACCATACTCTTTTATTAATTTGGTCCCCATCTTATCACAAACCAGCCTTACAAGACTAGAAGCAACGACTTCAGCCATTGCTATAGGTATTACTCTTCAAATCTGTTTAATTTTTCTCAAGGTAATTGTGGATTTGAGGATGAACTTTTGCAAACTTTGATATGCAAACTAAGAGTTATAAGGAATTAATGAGGTGGAAGAAAGAAAAATATCTATGAGCGTTATGTGGAAATGATCAGAAGGTAGCTTTTGAAAGAAAGTCTAGTCTTTGATATAATTAAAATTGAGCTGGAAGGAAATTTCGAAGCAAATTATGAGGAATGGAAGAGAAGTTGCTTTAGGATGCAAGTGTCAGTGTTTGATTTTTAATTGATAGATATGACAACTTTAGTAACTTTCACTTTATTAGTGCAGTGTGGGACCAAGTCGTTGAGAGGCTAAATTGTTGAAGAATATTGTAGTGTGTAGTGGATGCAAGTCTCAGTGTTTGGTTTTTAATTGATTAGGTATGATAACTTTAGTAACTTTCACTTTATTAGTGCAGTGTGGGACCAAGATGGTGAGATGCTAAATTGTTGAAGAATATTAATTGTAGCATGTAGTGGATCAAGACTTGGAATTATTATGTAGATAGCATGGAAGTGACTTGAATTAGCCTATATTTTAAACTAGCTCTAATGACCTTGTCTCTTTAATTAAAGGCTCAACTTTATTCAGAAAATATCCTAGCTAGTGTATGATCGGAATTTAATTAACATTTTTAAAAAAAATACTAAGTATTTATGGTTGTAACTAAGTTTGGTTACTGCTATGTTGCATGAATACGGGTACGGGTATTGTATCGGATACGATACGGTAATTTTTAAAAATCTCAGATACGATACGTCAATTATATATATTTTTATTTATTATTTTAGTTATGTATTAATTACTACATAAATTAAATATTAAAAATCCTTAAAAAAGTATTTCGTATAAGTTAAGTACAGTAGCTGCTGCATTGTAACAACAAAATTATGGTGTAGTGGTTAAGGTGTTGTTGCATTAACCACAACTTCAAGGTTCGAGTCCCTTGTTTGGCACCAATTTTTAATTAATTCACCAGTCTGCGTGCGGTTCACAGCTCACGGTGCACCAAAATTGAAATAGAGAGAACCAATCCGGTCACGACTCACAGGTGAAATTCAAAGCTTCTGTTGGCACCAATTTTTAATCAATTCAGAGAACCAGTTCGGCTTAATCAATTCAGAGAACCAGTAAATCAATTATTTACTGGTACTGGGTGAAGAAATTAGTTCTTAAGTGTCACTTTGTTTTTTTCTTAATTTTTTTTCATTATATACCTTAAGGGCACAAAAGTCATTTTTCATTGAATTATTTTCTATTTTTATTCCGATCAACAAAATTCAATTAGAAATCATCTGTATTGAACTCTATTGAATTGAAATCAATTGAACTCTAACACCCTCATGGTTCCGATCATACCCTAACTTAAATTGGGAGTAGAAATCTTTAATTCAACATGTAAAAGCGGGTAAAAGCAAATTGGGAGTACAAAATATGATAATGCACCTTTTGTCTTTTTATCAGCTTCAACTCTAAGTACAAAATAAAAAAAAACGAATTCCTTCTAAAACGTTAACTTAAATTGGCAGTAGAAATCTTTAATTCAATATGTAAAAGCGGGTAAAAGCAAATAATAACATCAATAAATTACTTTTATAAGAAAAGAACCAAAGAAGTTCAAATTATAGTACACCTGAGGGAAATAGTGTAGAACAAGGGACTTGGTTAGACGTGTGGCATAAACGTGGTATGAGAAGTGGGCCCCGATCCCAGCAATGTGGTCCCGGTGCGCATGTGTCAAAAAATGGTGCCTCTTCTCGGCTGACGCAGGACTCCACGTGTCCACCGAGAAAGGTAACCCCTTCGGCTTCTCTATTGGCATTTTCCCCTCTTTCTCTCTTCGCGGTTCCGCTCTCTCTCTCTCCCCTTCTCCTTCTCCTTCTCCTTCTCTCTGAAAATTTGAGATTGTTTGAGGATCGATTGGAGGGAAGAAGAGGCGGGATCCGGGAAGTGGGCCCCGATCCCAGCGATATGGTCCCGGTGTGCATGTGTCAAAAAATGGTGCCTCTTCTCGTGGAGTCCACCTGTCACCGAGAAAGGTAAGCGGGATCCATGAATTGGAATACATATCACCTGAGGTAACATAAAATTTGAGTTTAGATCCGGACTGTCCAATCTTCTTTGGCACGAATATTAAAGGTTCCCTTGCATTCTACCTTGGGCCGGATTGGTCCAGATTCTGATTGCACGGTTCATAAATTGCTCAATTTACTTAAGAAAACTTGTCAAATGTCAATTTTGTATTGTACTTGTAACCAGAATCTAGTGATGCAAAGGAAAGAAATTGGAGGAGAAAAATATACAAGAATCGAAAGAAAATTGGATATTATTAATCAGGTGAGAGAGAGGAAGGAAAGAAACATCATGGAAAGGAACTTTCTTTATTAGTTCTATTACTAGTCGGGTGAGAGAAATAGTGGATCCGTTAATTAAGCCATCCGTTAAAAGAGCAAAGGTAACTTTGATATTTAGAAACAAATTATTCTCTCAGTTCTCAAAACTTAAATTGTTGCCCTCACTATAGCATTCCCCTTTTAAAACAAGAGGAGGGTTCAAATGCCTCCATTTTTTGTGCCTCCACCATGCCTCCATTTAAAAAATTTTAATAACTCAAAATTTAAAACAAAAAAATCAAAATAAAACCGTTAGATGTGATCTATGTTATTTTTTCTACGTGCTCATAAAATTTTTTTCACATTTCAATTTTATTTACATGTGAATTATAAGTTGAAAAATCAACGTCTAGAAATTATCCACATTAGTGTGCTTTTTACAAGCTCTTGATGACAACCAAAACAAAATTGAAATATTATAATTTTTTACATGCGCATAAATAAAATGATATAGATCATATCCAACGGTTTTATTTTGACTTTTAAGTTTTAAATTTTACGTTATTAATGTTTTTAAAAATGAAGGCACAGTGGAGACACAAAAATTGAGGCATTTGAACCCTCCTCTTAAAAAAAATATATTAGTCTATATTTGTTGGAAATTTTCCCTATTGCAAAAATACAAGAATAACAATAGATATGTTGATTTTTTCAAAACATCCTCTAAAGATAATAAAGCTCCTAAAAGTACTAGGAAAATGACCATAATAGTTCAATTCAGAGTATGAACTATGAAGGATTGGTACCAGTGGTAATTTACCGTACTAGTTCAATTCAGTGTATAAAAGTATAAAGAACTGGTACCATAATAGATATGCATGCAAATTTTGCCAGTTGGCACCACCTGTACATCCTCTATCAACAGTAGTTGTTCGCTTCACACGCCATCAATCTTCAGATTAAACACAAAGAAAAACACCAGCAATATCAGATCAGATAGAGAAAGGAGATATAAGCATAAGAAACATACAGATTTCTAGGTCGCGAGGCATGTACCTTTGCCAGTGATAGAGAGAGCTGACGTGGAGTTACGGCCGCGCATGAAAGAGAGCCAGTGGAGTTGCATGAGTGGGACCAGGCGACACGGCAATAGAAGGTGAATTTGAAAGATGGTGTGGGTTTAACTTTAATCAACTATCGGGTTTGATTTTGAATAAATCAAATTCATTTTAGAAAGCTCCATTAATTTGACGACCCCTTTAATCTGATTTTTGATGAGATCCTACGACTACGACAATCCATCTCCCTTACCAGGGACTCTTTAACCAAACAAATAAATAAATAAACATGAACCTGAAGAACAAATCAGACCCGACCAAGAACTGTCAGTCCTTTAGCCTTACCATGTGCTCATTGACCCGATTTCGAGGGCCTCAAGCCGCTCCTTAATTATCTCAGGCACAGGTATATCTTCCTTGTTAAATGATAATTCCATTTCCTTGAGATTGGGAAACCCCCCTGAACCGAGGGAAGCTAAGAGCAACTGGTCATCAACAGACATCTCTAGTTTTCTAACTGTGCAAAAGGTCGACGGCAAATTCTTTAGTTTTGGGCACAGTATTATTGAGAGCTTGTCGAGGCGCGGTAAAAGTCCGTGCCCAGGGGCCACATCAGACCACTCTTCTAGCTCCGGCAAGCCGACCAGTTCTAGCTCGACTAATTGTGTGAATGCTGCATCACCACTGTAGAACTCAGAATCCAAACACTTAATCAAAGGTAGGCAGTAAAGATGTAGGACCTCCAAAGAAGGAGCTTGTCCGATAGAATTTAGACTCCGAACTTCCATGAGACCAATGAGTTTAAGTGTTTTAAGGGATCTAAGCTTCTGGAATTCTGGAAGGGTTTCACACTTCAAACAAAATTGTAGTGTCAGATGAACCAGATTTGGTAGTTGCGAGTTCATCAGCCACTTTGGGAGTATTTTGCCTGGATAACGTTCAATCTCTAAATTGGAAAGCATATTTGGTGGTTGCAAGCTTTCAAGTATTTGCTCAACTTGTGCAATATCAATATTGTATTCTAGTTTTTTGAATAGTTCAAAATACTCATACATGCTTGTCTCTTCTTCCTCTGTATCACTACTAATATTTTCATCAAGGTTTGTGCAAGCACGTAAATTCCATGATAGCTTTAGATCCCGCAAATCATTTTTAAGAATCAGTTTAGCCTCTTCCGCCTCTTGCTGTGTTTGCACATTTTCTAAGTTTTTTATTTCTAGCTTCCCCTTGAGATCGAGTTTACCCAACTCTGTCATGCTACATTTGGTCTTGCCACCTGGCACAAAAACTGACATACTACGGAGATGACAAAGATCTCCAATCCCACAAGGTAAGCACTCGAGGAATAATGTATCTAAATCAAGATGGATGAGGCTTCTCATCTCCCTTATTTTGCTCGGGAGTTCATGCAGTAAGTCACAAGATTTAAGTCGGAGCGACTTCAGATTTGTGAGCTTAACAATAGACTCAGGCAAACTTTCAATCGGACAATAAGTAAGATTTAATTCTTGTAAACACCTAAGTTGACCGATAGAATCAGACAAAGAGCGGAGCATGGTGCAACAATTAAAATTTAGTATTATTAGGTTGCAAAGTTCTCCAATTGAGTCCGGTAAATTTTCGAGAGAAAAACAATGCCCCAAATCTAGAGTTGTTAAATTCTGGAGGTGGCCAATATCTGAAGGTAATGTTTCTAAATCAGTATGTGACAGGTCAAGATACCTTAAGTGTGTAAATTTTCTCAAAGAGGTGGGAAATTCTTTTATAGGGTAATAATGAAGAGAAAGTGCTCTTAGTAGTATGAAATTAGAGCATACATAATTCAGGAAATCCTTTTGCTGCTCTTGCTTTTTGATTCTAAAAATATCTGATGGGACTAGATATAAGGTTCTTAGATTTGAGGGAATTAATTCTGAGGATTTGAAAGTATCACATACGAGACCATTCTTACAAACGAAGGATAAGTATCGTGTGTTTTCTGTAATGTTTGTTATTCCATTGGGATCAACAATCAAACATTCTTCATCGGCTTCATAGTTAGCCAAATCATGAATCAAGTCATGCATCTTAACACGGTGTACTGTTTGACCATCATATGCTAATTCCTGAACTTGAAAAAGGGATCTAGAGAGCAATTCCTCAACATACTCCATACCAACATCTTCTAATTCTGCTCTATTACCCCTAGGCTGAATAAAACCTTCTGCAATCCAAAGTTGGATCAACACATGAGTATCTATGGTTTCATTCTTTGGGAACAAGGCACAATATGTGAAGCACGATTTTAGATGAGGCGGTAAACAAATGTAACTCAACCTTAAAGAAGGAAGAATTTCATCCTCTACATTAGTTATGTTCAAGATACCATTATCCCTAATTGCTAGCCACTCCCTTTCCCTTCTCTTAAATCGCATCAAACTTCCTAAAACTTTTGCTGCTAAAGGCACTCCACCACATTTTCTCACTATCTGCTTTCCAATAGTCACCAATTTTGAAGTGGCATCGTTGTTTCCTAGTGTAAATGCCCTTTTCTCAAACAATAGCCAACAATCCTCCTCCGATAGGCCAGTTAAGATGTATGGTGATACCGTACCCATTATGGAAGCTACTCGGGTGCTTCTAGTTGTTACTATGACTTTACTCCCCTGTGCACCGATTGTTAACAAAGCTCTCAATCTATCCCATTTTTCACTATTCTCATTCCACACATCATCTAGCACAAGAAAAAATCTTCGGCCTCCTAGCCGTTCTTTAAACTTGTGTTGCAGTAACTCTAGATTTGAACCAGAGTTGCTCTCTATTATTAAACCCAATATGGAATTGATAATTCTTTTAATATCAAAGTTATCATTGACACTAACCCATATCAATTCGTCAAAATGTTTCTGCACTCTCTCATCGTTGTAAACTAATTGGGTGATCGTGGTCTTTCCGAGGCCTCCCATGCCGACAATTGCCATCACCCCTATATTGTTTGTATTTCCCGTATTAATTACGAATTCAATTATTTTTTCCTTGTCTCCCTCTCTGCCGTAGACCTCAGACTCGATCACAAATGAACTAGACTCCCTCACCATGCTATCCTCCCCATTACCCTCTGTTGTTATCTTTTCTTGCAAATGGAAATGGGATCTCTCTGCAGCAATCTCATCTAATTTTTTCATAATTTTCTTTGCCTTGTGGGCAAAATCAGATCTGGACTTAATTGAGTGTGGAATCAATGAGAACTTGCATACCTTTCCCTTTAAGCCAGGTATATTCTTGTTTTCTGATTTATGAGCCTCTAAGGCTGCATCATCGAGCAAATCGTCTATTTCGAAAGCCACGTTTTTTAGCTTCTTCAGCCACCCTTTCAGTGCCCTTCCCTTCTCTTGCCTCCCCTCAGCATCAACTAGTACATCTTGTATCGCCTTGAGGGTGCCTTTGAGCTTTTTTAAATCCTTGTTAGCACCACTGAGGAGACCATACTCTTTTATTAATTTGGTCCCCATCTTATCACAAACCAGCCTTACAATACTAGAAGCGACAACTTCAGCCATTGCTACAGGTATTACTCTTCAAATCTGTTTAATTTGTCTCAAGGTAATTGTGGATTTGAGGATGAACTTTTGCAAACTTTGATATGCAAACTAATTGAGTTATAAGGAATGAGGTGGAAGAAAATTTGTGCGATCTTTATGTGGAAATGATCAGAAGGTAGCTTTTGATAGAAAGTCTAGTCTTTGATACAATTAAAATTGAGATGGAAGGAAAGTCCGAAGCACATTATGAGAAATGGAAGAAAAGTTGCTTTGGGATGCAAGTACAGTGTTTGATTTT
Organism: Carex rostrata; assembly: GCF_964058835.1. Lineage (NCBI taxonomy): Eukaryota > Viridiplantae > Streptophyta > Magnoliopsida > Poales > Cyperaceae > Carex > Carex rostrata. The sequence goes on from NC_135949.1 coordinate 5,009,062, forward strand.
GAATTGATTAGGTATGATAACTTTAGTAACTTTCACTTTATTAGTGCAGTGTGGGACCAAGTTGGTGAGGTGCTAAGTTGTTGAAGAATATTGTAGTGTGTAGTGGATGCAAGACTTGGAATTATCATCATAGTGACTTGAATTAGCCTATATTTTAAACTAGCTCTAATGACCTTCTCTCTTTAATTGAAGGCTTATCTCGGTTAAGAATAATAATTTTTGAATATCCTAGCTAGTGTATGATCGAAATTTAATTTTTCATTTTTATAAAAAAATACTAAGTATTTTATGGTTGCAAGTTGTAACCAAGCACAGTGATTCAGTTTGGTTACTGTCTGTTTTTTTTTACTAGTGATATGTAATTAGAATGGGCATGGGGGGTATAGTTTGAGTTATTACTTGTCGAGTGAGGCTATGGTATCATGCATAGCATGGATTGGTCCATACTACAAATCAATATTTTTGTTTTCAAAATTCTGATGATCGATCCAAATTGTACAACATGGTCTCCAACTCTCCATATGAAAATGTATTTGTAAACTAAATTTTACATTTTTAAGAATTGTTTTATTATTTTTTTAGATGGGTAGAAAAATCACTGTTTTTGGATGATCCAAAATTTTCAGATCAAGTGATTTTCTACCCATCTAAAAAAATAGTACAAAATCCTACAAAATGTAGAATTCAATTTAGAAGTACATATTCATATGGAGACTATATTAAACTGTTCAAATTGACCGTTAGGACTTTCAAACCAAAAATTTGAGTTCATAGCACATGCATAATACCATAGCCTCACCCTCACTCTTACTTGTTAGAATTGAACATCATGTGATTAATTATTACCATTTTTATTAATTCATTTCATAAATCTTTTGCACGTATTGTGTGCAAATTATAATGATGCAAGGATACCTTCAATAAAATGCAGTAGTGGATCTTACCTAATAACACTATTCTGAAGAAAAAAATTAAGTATCTCAGCATATAGAATATTTCAAGCAACCTAGACTATTTTAAGCAATAAGAAGAAAACAACACAAAAACTAAAAACAATTGTCCTTCAATTTTATGGACAAATCTTTTAACAAAATACGTAATATTCTAAGTTATGCTTCTTTAACTAGATCCAAAACCAACCTAACCCTCTTAGTTGAACGCATTAACTCTACTAGTGATGGAAGAGGGCGAGGCACTGGCACATTCCTGCTTCTGTACAATTGTTTCAAGCTTTCCTTCATACCCATCCTGTTGTCCCCTCCATTTTTATCTCCATTTAGGTTCATCTCCATTTTCTCATGATTAACCTGCTCTTCTTCATTATCCTTTACACTCATGTTTTCTGGTACACCACTGGATTGTTCAATGAAAGGTTCAACTGATACAATCTCCAGTTTTAAATCCTTTTTCATGGTTACAACAACACCTTCAGTTTTACCATTTTCACCCTCGGCTTCCTCGTTTTCCCACAATTGAGTCTCTTCCAATCCCAACCTAGCCCTTCCAAATAGTGTTACCTCCTGCTCCTTCAAAGGCGAAGGAATTTTTCTTTTTCGATCATGGTTAAAATCCTCAACTACTGAACATGAAACTACTTTGCATTTCACCTCCTCAGACCTACCGATTTTTGTACCAGCATTTGTAACACGTTTTACTGGGGAAGACAGCTTGAACAGCTTCCAAACAGGGTCATCTGCCTCGAGACGGGTTTTGAAGCAGTGTTTTTTTACATAGGCTAGGTCCATGGCCAAACAAGGTGGGGTTGTTGATACAACCCACTTGGGTTTGAGATGGCGCAGGGCCCACTCGAGCTCGTGTCTAGAGGAGTGCATAGAGTAACATACGTGCCATATACCAACTTCATCCTTAACTGCTTCTGTTAGGCTCAGAATCTCTGCATCCTCGTGATTTGCATACCATTGTGTGGTAGGCCGGATAAATAATGGTTCCGGCTCGTTTTTGGTGCGTGCCTCTATGAACTTTCTAGTTGCCTTCTCATTTAGTTTAGGAAATCCAATTACCTGAAAAAAAAATTAAAAATAATAAGAGATTTTAGTACTAAAACCCCCATTTTTCTTTTGCTCATATCAGTATGTACAGTCCATAGTAGGTACTTATAACTTACATGGAAACGAGTAGATGAGTCATTTGTGATGATATCTGGTGCAATATTTGAGATTACATGAAAACAATCAGGTTCATTGATCTGGTCAACATAGATCTTTGACTGAAATTCTTTAGAAACTTCGATTAATACTTCTTCTTGGCCAAGAAGGTCGCATGCAAGATACACCACCTGTGCGTTCGGATGCATTCTGATGCAATTTTTCACCTGCAATTAATGTGGTTGAAAAGTAATCTAATTTCAAACATGACTAAATTCAGTAAAACTGAACTGCAGAACTGCTTAACTTGGGTAGGAACTATACGGATAAATATCTCAAAAATATTAGGTTTGAAAATTACCAACAACTAATGGAGTATGTGTTTTCCTTTATAGTTTACACTCCTTGAAATTTTGTGTCTGAATGAAAATGTGCGAGCGAAAATAGCAGAAATCTCAGCATTTACTATGCTGTATAAGCTGGGGGTAATTTGCAAAATTCCATCAACAAGGTAGTTAAGAAATTATTACCTAGGAAAAATCTAAATAAGAAAATAAATCGATATTAAGAACCTGTTGGATGGAAGATTGTTTGGAGGGGATTTGGAGGGAGCACCGGCCAAAAGTGCAATCAAGAAATACATAGTCAAGCTGAGATAAATTCTCAATATCCTTTTTGTTGTAAATATATTTTGTAGGCAAGTTTTTTACAACATCTCTTGTCAGCCTACAATCCCCTGTATGTAGTAAATTCCCAAATGTACCCTCGAACAAGAACATCACTGCCCCTGAAATTACAACAAAAAATGTATAGAACAAATTCAAAAGAAGGATAAATAATGAAAATTATTATAATATAAAAGAGGAAATATCAATACCAGGACAGTGATTCGCATCATATGCAGTGACCTTAAAATCACCTTCGGAATCTTTTACAATAATTCTCGTCCCAATCTCAATTTCCACAAATATTGACTTGTCAAGCTTGAAAAAATCATAAAAGAAGGTGAAAATACTGTCAGTAAAGACCGTGACAAAGTGCAATTTATAAACAAGAAACATGAAAAGTCAAATCCATTTTGTTCCTTGAGGCGCTGTGCAATTTAGTCCGCAAACTTTTTAACATGTTCAATATGGTCCTTAATCAATATGATAATGCACTTTTTGTCTTTTTATCAGCTTCAACTCTAAGTACAAAATTAAAAAAATGAATTCCTTCTAAAACGTTAACTTAAATTGGGAGTAGAAATCTTTAGTTCAATATGTAAAAGCGGGTAAAAGCAAATAATAACATCAATTTATGTTAACGTTTTAGAAGGAATTCATTTCTGTTGTGTGATTGTTCTTTGATGCACACCAGTAGAGCACCAAATTGTGTATATTCATTAATCTTTAATTCTCTACTGGTAAATTTAATAACTTCAATTTATGCCACTTAAACAGATGCGCACCAGTAGAACATAAATTTATGCCACTTAACGAAAATCTTTAATTCTCTACTGGTAAAAGCACCAAAGTAGTTTAAAATATAGTACACCTGAGGGAAATAGTGTAGAACAACAGACTTGGTTAGACGTGTGGCATAAACGGGGTATGAGAAGTGGGCCCCGATCCCAGCGATATGGTCCCGGTGCGCATGTGTCAAAAAATGGTGCCTCTTCTCGTTTGACGCAGGACTCCACGTGTCCACCGAGAAAGGTAACCCCTTCGGCATCTCTATTGGCATTTTCCCCTCTTTCTCTCTTCTTGTTTCCCCTCTCTCTCTCTCTCTCTCTCTCCTTCTCGTTCTATCTGAAAATTTTAGATGGTTTGAGCATCGATTGGAGGGAAGAAGAGGCGGGATCCGTTCCGGGAATTGGAATACATAGCACCTGAGGTTACAGAAAATTTGCGTTTAGATCTGGACTGTCCAATCTTCTTTGGCACGAATATTAAAGGTCCCCTTGCATTCTACCTTCGGCTGGATTGGCCCAAATTCTGATTACACGGTCCCGATCTAAACTCAAATATTCTGTTACCTCAGAGGATTTGGACATCGAGAATGGCAGAGGGAGGGCTCGAGGGGTTAATATTCTTGTATTTGTTGTAGCCCGGTTCGACATTAAATGATTGGATCGAAGTATACGGGCCGAGATTAACCCAAGTAAAAAGCCCATATTTCAATCTCAAAATTAGAGAAAAAAAAAATCCAAGTCTCCAGTGGAACGGACTGATATCCCGTGTGCGTGTGTTCAGTTATTGACATGTGGACCCACAATGTCAAAATAGCTCCTTTGCGTGTAATTGCGTGTGGGTCCATGAGTTAAGAGACTCGCGACACTGCTACGAACCCGATCCCTTCGCAGAGAATTTCGACTTGATATTACCCTAGAAGTTTGCCTGGCATTTATACTAGGGTTTAGAGTTTAGTTCTTCTCTTTTCCTGCCGCCGCTTCATCTTTTTCTCGCTCTCTCTCTGCGCGTATAAGAGCAGCCATGGCGGAACAGGTAACGGATCTCTATGTTATTTAATTTGCTCATATCGATTGTTCTTTGATGTTCCGGTTTGTTGCGTGATTAACCTTTCCTATTACTTATTTTTTACCTAACGAAAGTAGATCCCAACGAAAAGTGCCTCTTTTGTTCTAATGCCATATTTCTTCTGATTGCAGACCGAGAAGGCATATCTCAAACAGCCCAAGGTTTTCCTTAGGTGAGATTAATTTTGTGATTTTCAATAAAATTATGATGATTTTGGTGGAACCTAAAACTGTTGAACGAAGGGGAAAAAAATGGTTGATTGGTTGTATATGCTGCAGCTCAAAGAAATCTGGAAAGGGAAAGAGGCCAGGTAAAGGTGGCAACCGTTTCTGGAAGAGTATTGGCCTTGGTTTCAAGACCCCTAAAGAGGCTATTGAAGGTAATTTATCTAGTTTTTTTATGAACTTGGACCAAATTTTGATACCAATTTTAAAGAACCCTAGTTTGATTTCAAATTGTTTGTCTATGAAATTATTCTGGATGGTGCATTGAATCATTCAACCAGCAAGTATTTTATACTGGTAGGACATGCATTATGGTAATGATTCTCCTGATGAGCAATGAGTTTGCAATTATGTCAACTTAACTATATTTTGCTCTTAATTAAAGCTAACTAAGCCAAGTTAAGTATAATGTATGACTTAGCTTAATTTAACCCAACAACTTTACTCAAGGCATAAAGATATAAAGATATATGTCAATGTGTACTAGTTTGTACCTTTGGTGCTGTTAATATTCTTGTGCTATGAAGTACTAATGGCAGGTATTTGATTGTCTTAATCAGGGGCTTACATTGACAAAAAATGCCCTTTTACTGGAACTGTGTCAATCAGAGGCCGCATTTTGGCTGGTACCTGCCACAGTGCAAAAATGAACCGGACCATTATTGTCAGAAGGAACTACCTCCATTTTGTCAAGAAGTATCAGAGGTAAACTTCTAGTTGCCAATTATTGTTCTCATTTTTCTACTTGTGATGCATAAAATCCATTTTGGGCTTTCTTATACATAAAATCCATTTTGTCAAGAACCTTGAAAAGTATCATCAGATCATGTGTATAGCTTGAAGATGAGATCTTTAAACCCAACTCAATTGTCGTTTTGTGCCTAAACTGCCTTGATTTTTTCCTATCTTTGTGTGGTTGTGCAAGAATCATACTTATGGCATGTATTGACCATTTAAGAAATGAACTTTAACCTGGTAGGTCTGATTATTTTGCTTGTTTTTGTAGGTCACTAATAGTTGATACATGATAGATTTTTTGAGAATTTTTTGGGGATGTTCTTGAGAATTGAACCTTTCGTATTTTCTTTTTATTTTGTAATCCATTTCAGGTATGAGAAGAGGCATTCAAACATCCCAGCCCACATCTCACCATGCTTTCGTGTGAAGGAAGGAGACCATGTGATCATTGGACAATGCAGGTATACAGTTCAAGACCAACAAAATGATCTGTTTTGTATTCAAATAAAGTAAAATCAATATCCAATTTTTTTTGGGGACATGAAACAGATAATTCGTTTTAACTCTGTTCCAATTAAATCTTTCAGGCCATTATCAAAGACAGTGAGGTTCAATGTATTGAAGGTGATTCCAGCTGGTTCGGCCGGGGGTAGCAGTAAGAAGGCTTTCATTGCTGTCTAGAATCAGTTTTTATTTTATGTCGTGCTATTTTGAATCAGATTGTCTTTCTAAGGAGTAAATTTTTTAGTAATGTTCATCAGTTTCTGGTGTTGAATTTTCCTATGCTTTGATGTGAGCTCTTGTTGAAAAGATTTTGTTTTTTGTCCATGTTCGAATCAATTATCACGTAGAATGTGGCATGTTTTTTTTCTTTTAAAGCAAATATCAAGGAAACTCAATTTAGGAAATGCTAGTTATGTGGATTGTGTTATATTTGATAGCTTTTTGAAAAAGAAAAAAAAATGTAGTACCTGCAAATAAGCTACAGTCATTTTCACTGCTTAATTAATGGGTTGTAGTCTAACAATTTGTACTGAAAAAATGAAATTTCAACTTTTTTTGAAGTCCTTGTGCATGTAGAAATGTAGAAGTTAGAAGGGAATAAAAAGAAATTACATACAAAACTGACGTATGGTGCCAACTTGGTAGCATTCCAGCTTATGATTAGGTTTTTAGTTGGTATGATACTGGTCTGGGGCAATTGAGGACAACAAGCAAATTCAACAATTACTGGATTTAACATAGATTTTTTTTTTTTTCTAAAAACTACAATAGGGAGGGTGATTCAATTGCTTTTAAATTGTGTTTTCATCATGCTTTCACTTTTTAATTATTCAATAACCAAAATTTAAAAATGTTTAAAAAAATCCTGTGTTAAAAATGTTTAAAAAAAAACCCTTTAATCACTAAAAGTGAAGGTATTTAGCCCTCTTCTTAGGACAATTCTTTGGTACAAATTAAGCAGCAACTTTTTTTTTTACTAATTAAAGGGTCCCGGTACATCTTAGTATCTTTTAGATGCTATTATCGAGAATTGAACCTGCTTAATAGTAGCTATTTATACTCGTAATAAGCTTACAAGTACATTCAGGGCTATTTTTTTTTTTTTTTTTGGCACACAATCATAACACAAATAAAAAGTGTAAAAATCAATCTAGAAGTTTAATTTTCCCATAGAATTCTAATAATTAAAGGACTTAGAAATAAAATTGTCTTTGTGATTAATCTACAAAAGATAAAACATAATCTCTATGCTTTTAACTTTTTCAACCATCAATTTTAAGTTCTTAACAGTTCAGAACTTCAACCATCTTGAATGTAAAAAAGCTTCATTTTTTCAATTTTCAATTTTCAATGTGTCCCTGTTTTGAACACCTTCACCTCAACATGCACTATTCCTCATCTTCTCCATTATTATTGAACTCACAGAGAAAATCATGAATACTTCTTTAAAACATTTGATTCAAAGGCGATGTCACAAGTAAGCTTTGCTTATAAGTTATGAATGAGCTGGAGTCTGACAAGGAGCTCATGGTTTGAAGATCCTAAATCTGAGTCCAATAATGAGCCTTGACATTGTCAAATGCCTCCTTGCCAACTGCCATCTCTATTACAAGCTGGAATTACTCACCGACCAATTCATTGAGAAGTTTTTACTGAGATCTCTCTCTAACAAAGCATGTCGAATTATGGATATTCATATTGTTAATATTGATTTCCTCCAATATTTTATTTTACTAAATATGTTTATTTAATTGAATTATCAGAATGCAATCTTTAATTATAATATAGCATAAGGTTAAGAATTTAAGATGTATCAGATTTTTTTTGCACTTTCATGACTTATGTGTCTTGCATATGTAATTTATAACTTGTATAAAAAATGAAGAGATCATACAAATTTGAATATCAAATTCTTAATTAGTGGTTAACTCACGAAATATGTGTCACCAATTAATTGTATTAATTAGCTAGTAGATACTCAATAGTTTTGTTATTCTCTCGTCATACATACTGAATTTTGAAAAAAAAAAACAATATTATGTGTTGCCACAAAAAGTTTTTGCTAGTCTGAAAAACAGAATATAAAGTTCATTTCCAAATATAACTACATTTTGCACATCACCCCCAGTACCATGTTCAAATTGCACTAGTACAATTTGACAATGTTACAACTAACAAACTTATCAGCTTTCCTTGACAAAAAAATTACAACTAACAAACTATTCAGTTTTCCTTGTAAAAAAAATTATCCAATTAGATCTGTCCCTACAAATTACAAATAACCCCACCCAAACTATCTAGTACAATCAGCATTCTAATAACTTGCACCCTCTAATGTGCTATAGACACTTGCATGTCCTAGTACCTCTGTCCTCTTCCAACCCTTAACGCATATTGTAGCCAATCATCTATTTCTAATGATGCGTGATTCACCAAAAGCACTTCAACACTATATCACAGCAGCAAATGTTGCACGCTTTGAAATTCTTCAAACACCAACTAATCCCAAATTCTCTACTGCTGACAGTGCCTTATTGGTGCTTTTGAAGCAACCACCCTACAAAAGAGGAGATTTTGTATAATGGTTTTAGTGAAAATAAGAAGAAAAAAAAAATCAGAAAATTAATTATGTGCAAAAATGGGGCAATTTCGTGCCTACCCTAAAACCTAAAATTTTGAATTTTGTCCCTACAAAACAAGAAATGCCATGCATACCCCTACAGAGTACAGGAAATATCACATCTACCCCTCAAATTCTAAATATTTATGCACCCCTGTTTGTCCATATCATTGTAAAATATAACTGACGTAAACTCCTTCACAATTATCTGAACTTTTTTTCCATTTTAATGGAAATTATAAGTAGAGTCTATATCAGAAATATGCCCCATGTTAATTTTAGAGGGCCATATGAAAGTTCTTTTTTATTTAAGAAAAATGAATAACTTTTTTAAGTTAAAAGGGAAGCAAAATTACTTTTGTTTAAACTGGCATATAGGAGATATTATATTATGAAATTAAAAGTGCATATGAGAAAAGAGGAAATAACAAGGAAGTATACTTGACACCATAGTTGCCAAGCACCATGCCAGTGCATTTGATTGCTGCCACAGCAAATTCCTCCTGCAACATTAGCAAACATTTCTTACAGAATGAAAGGGAAAAAGAAAAACAAATTTTGTATCAAATTATATTCTTTCAGATGGCTTTATTGCAAAATTACCTTGACAAACTCAATAAATCCATGTCTGCTGTTGCTGATCTTATGATCGCCCAGGAGACTAATGCAAGATACCTACATCAATTATTTGTGAACCAGTGATTATGTGTCCTTATTTGAATTCTTGGAGTGTGATTTGTGCTTTTATGGGGTTTTATAACTGGCACTATTATTGATTGAAAACTATAAATTAGGAAAGGGGTGATTTTGCAAACTTCTCCACACTTGATCTCAAAAAACTCCTTCAAATCTTTCTCCGAAAGCTGCCAAAATAAATATTAAAAAATTACATCATATCACAAATACAAAATGAAATTACAACTAGAATTTATGTTATGGAACTCCTAATTTGAATACAAAATAATTACCTACTGCCAAAAATAATTTATTTTAGGGAAAAAAAAGGAGGTGGTTGATTTTACCGTTTTGTCTATGTAACTGCAATAGACTGTTCTGACGATCTTTTCTTGATCATCCATAGACTAAAAATTAAAAGAAAATATGGTTTCACGACTAAGAAATTTATTACCAAAAAAAAAAGAAAAGAAAAGAAATTAAAGCTTTAACAAGTAGATAAATAAATGGAGCAAAAGTTAGATGATACCTATATGTATATATGTATCTGATACGTATCGGATATGGTAGTGTATCCAATAATAATATTTAATATTTATCAGATGATTCAGTCGTTGGTGTCTCTTTAGCATTCTAGGGTGATCGTTTTATAGCCCCAAAAGAGATGTGAGAAATTTACACAAGCAATGTGGGACTAAATCTTTGAAGACCAAAACCATACTCTTTTTTATTTTTAATTTAGTGACAGGTGTCACCAAACTACAATTGAAGTATATATTAAATTATTAATAGATGGTGGGTCCCATTGCTAATTCCTCCAACCCTCTTTTCTATTCCTATTAGTTATCTTAATCTTATTCAAGTCCTATGCACTTATAAATACTGTATATTCAGGCAATTATGCATAAATAACAAATTCAAAATACATACCCACATTATATAATTAATATAGAACCAAAAATTGGCAATTGCCACAAACCATCATTCTTTGTTTTTAATTTTTCTGTGTCGAACCACATGCAGTCAACCGTGTTGCTATTTGACTCACTAAATGGATAAACATATGATGATACAATTCATTTCTCTATTAGTGTTGTATTCCCGAAGCCCTATTGTATTGGATATGATACTCGTTTTCATAAATGTGCAACTAGGAATACATATATAAGTAAACACAAATTAATGAGTATTGAAATAAAAACAAGTAAATATATACATGAGAAGGGAGGCGATTGCGGGGAGCAATGGTTCTATGAGATGGCAAGACTCTGACAGGATAAAAGCCAATTCTGGTACAATTAAGTCTCATTGCCGCCTTTGCGCAATCTATGTACACAAATAGAAAATGAGATATTGATCAAAATTAGTATTTATAGTTAGCTTACCTTGCATGGTACCTATATATATATATTTGATTAATAAGGGAAATAAAATAACCTTCATTTTCAAATTCAACAAAACCATAGCGTAGACCAGACTGAGTGTCTCCACATATGCAGCTTCCTTTCACCTATTTTTTGGAGGTTGTAAGGTAATTAGATAGTTCTTTTTTAACAATTAATAAAATAATTAAAGGAGAGAGTTTCTATCAAGAGCAACTCTGTTCTCTATAATAGAATAGTATGTTTTTGTACTTTCTCTTAGCTTCGAGTTTTCTATGTAGAATTAGTTTATAATTAAGAAATTAAGTATATTCCATTTTTATCAAAATAAGAGATTTCACATATGGAAACTTACGGCATGTTCTCATCAATATCAGGTTTTATTAAGATACCACCACATTATGTATATAACATATAGCATGTGTCCCATTAACAATTAAAAAAATAAAGCCTATAATCCAATTAAAAAATGCCCTAGAAAATACCACATCTAAAAAACTTAAATAGCCTAGATAAAAGTCAACTCTATTTCTATAATTTGTATAAGACCAAAATTTGATAATTATTATATAATAATTAGCAAACCCTTACATACAGAAGATAATCTGATTATAGCAAATTTCTTGCATAAAATGTCTGCGCCATACTATTATAATAATAATAAAAAATAACAAGCTTACTACTCCACAGTTGCTGAATTCCCTCATAAGCTCTTCCTCGGTGATCTGAAATTAACCAATAAATAATTTGCATATTTGTAAGCATATCAAAGGAACCAATAAATATAAAAACAGATATTTAAATTTTAGCTTAAATTCCCTTGAATATGAAAATGAAATAATTCCTTCACTTGTACAAATCATTTGCATGTTCCAGGTAACCTAACAAAATACATGTAAATTCGATTGTTTTTGGGGACATATATGAAAACAAAAGTAATCACGCATGAGGCCACTCACGCGAGGATCGATATCTCTGACGTAAACTGTTCTCTTGATTTTCGATTCTTTCTCCGCATTTTTGTCCTTTCTGATTCTACTAGAGCTCTCACTTTCCTAATTTCGATTAAAAAACAATAAAAAAATCATCAAAACATAAATCGACAAGGAGAATTGAGTACAATTTCTTCTATTACTGGAATAATGGATGCAATGCGGTTGATTCAAACTTACCGCGTGACTAGACCCGGGCTGAGCGCGAGATCGCTGAGTTTGAGCAACGTCGGATACGATCGGACGGCGGATATGAACCGACGGGAAGAACTCCGGCGCGGTGGCGGAGAGGCGACGACACTTCGAAGGAACGAACTCCTCCGCCAAAGGGTTTAGCTTTGACTCGCAATTCTTCATCGTTGACTCTTAAACCCTTTTTCTCTTCTTTACTATTTTATGATCTTTTGCTATCCGATCCCTCGAAATAACTTAATTTGAAAGCACCGAGAGATAGAGAGAGTAGATCAGAGGAGAACTCTTTTCTTTTTCTTTTTTTTTGGGAACGGGAGGAGAAGTGCCAACTTTTCTGGGTGGTGAAGTTTTTATAGGAGGATTATAAAAAATGAAATTTATTGTAAATTAATTGTTCAGAAAGATATAGCTCATTGTATCACTTAATTTGGAGACACTATTGTTTAGTTGAAATTAAAATATTTTTAGTCTATCCCAATTTAGATGTGGAGAGATATAGTAGTATTTACTTTAGTAGAACACTGAATTATTTAACGGTTTTAAATGACAAAATATATACGGTGCTCCATATAAATTTTCTTTGAATTTTCTCAAGACTATACTTAGTGGGTTCTATAAGAATATATTTTGGAACAACATAGAAGATATTAATCAGTCTTACTCAAGATTCTAAATAGCGCGATATAGCGTTTTCAGACTGTAAAAACTATTGCGCTATCGGCGCTATAGCGGTGCTATATGAGCATAGCGCTATTTTTTTGTTTGTTCTGCTATGACGCGATAAACGCTATTTAAATCTTTAGTTTTACCTAAAATTATGGATAATATATATTTTAAGACGGTAGTTTTTTATTCATACGTACAATGTACAAATTATATAAAACGTTATTCAAACTCTATTCTAATTTAAATGTGAAGAGATACAGTAATATTTAATAGATCTATTTTCTGAAATTTTTATAAATATCCAAATCAACTAACAAATTACGGAATCTACCCTGTTTTGCAATGAAATTCGAAAAATACCCAATCCGGTTATCCAATAACCGGATTTAATACAAGTGTCCGGTTACCCACTCCCCGAACTCAAAAAAACAAGTCCGGTTAATGGTTAACCGGATTTGTGCATTTTTTTTTTTTTTTTGAAAACAGAAATTTTTTATTATTTTTTATTTTTTGTATTAAAATATTAGAAATGTTGAATATATTTCTTTGAAAATAGATGAAATTCAATATAATTTAATTTATTAGAAAGACTGCAACAAATAACCCGGATCAATATTTTTCAGATCAGATTTTTCGCGGCTGTAAGAAAAATTAATATATTTCTTTATGTGTTATTGGAAAAAAATAAAAATAATTAGATTCTGAGTTATTGATCCCGGTTCAAAAGTCACTTCTAGGTAATCCAGAAAATATTGTGATCTTTCTAGTACATTTAATTTATAAAAAGTTGTATCTATTTTTGAAAAAAATCAAAAAATCAAAAAATTTAATTTATTTAATGATTGTTTTTCAAAAAGAATTCTCAAAATAGATACAACTTTTTATAAATTAAATGTACTAGAAAAGTCACAATATTTTCTGGATTACCTAGAAATGACTTTTGAATCGGGATCAATAACTCAGAATCTAATTATTTTTATTTTTTTCCAATAACACATAAAGAAATATATTAATTTTTCTTACAGCCGCGAAAAATTCGATCTGAAAAATATTGATCCGGGTTATTTGTTGCAGTCTTTCTAATAAATTAAATTATATTGAATTTCATCTATTTTCAAAGAAATATATTCAACATTTCTAATATTTTAATACAAAAAAAAAAAAAAATTTCTGTTTTCAAAAAAAAAAAAAAAAAAAAAATGCACAAATCCGGTTAACCATTAACCGGATTTGTTTTTTTGAGTTCGGAGAGTGGGTAACCGGACACTTGTATTAAATCCGGTTATTGGATAACAGGATTGGGTATTTTTCGAATTTCATTGCAAAACATGTTAGATTCCGTAATTTGTTAGTTGATTTGGATATTTATAAAAATTTCGGTCTATTTTAGTGGAACACAGAAATTTTTTTACGGTATTAAATGACTAAATATACAGTGCTCCTTATAGATTCACTTAATTTGCATGCTTCCAAAATTATACTTCATTGGTCCATGTAGATAAGAATATATTGGGGACAATATATGAGACAATAATCAGTTTCACTAAAAAACTATGGGCTATAGGCAATGTATGAATTTTACAACGATATATAGAATGTGGGCATAAAATTGTACAAATTATTTTGTAGAAAATAGTTACAGAAACATCCAAAAAATAATAAAATTAAATTGTTTGGTTTGTATAGTAATTTTTTTTTAGAATATTTTAATGTCTATGTTTGTTGTTTCACTTTCAATTATGTATTACTTGTAAGTTATATTCAATTTCTTGTTGTCTCTACTATAAAATAATAATAAAACATTAACATCTCTATCAAGTGTATATATATATATTTATCAAGTATTATCTTATTTTTTTAGGAAAATTGTTAATATTTTTATCCAAAACATTAATGGGGCACTATTTAGTAGTACGTTTTAAATTTAGTTTCTAAAAACACTACATCAAATGCTACATATGAATATGCCACACAAGGAAATAAATTAGAAGATTGTAAGGGAAATGTCAGTTTCTTTTTGGTGGGAAAAAAATGTCAACAGAAAAGAAAACCTTATAATTAGAAGGAGTTGTTTTTTTTTTCAATGTATTGATGATATGACATGAAAAAAAAATTGAAAAAAAAACTCTTTTTATATGTTTTCAGGAATAGAAAGGATGTATATTTTTTAGAGGTGCCTTTTGAGGCACTTCCTTTTATATGCCTTTTTGTTTTGGGAGAATTTAAAGATAATTTATTTGAAGCACCATATATATTTTTAGGAAGCTGATATGAGTACCCACGTTACAGTATCCGCACCTAAACTGCCATATATAACTGTTTGTGGGGACCAAACTGTCATAACTTCACATCAGATCTGTAACTTTTTTTTTAATATTAATAGTCAAATCTTGAAGTATGTAGTCCAAAGAACATAAGTATTTATATCTATATAGTAAACAAGAGTAAAGCTAGCATGTGACATGCTCATCAAGAAAGTTTGGTGAGCATAACTCCAAAATTATATCGGATCGATGTCAAATGCCAAATCCAAACCGTTGAAATCAATGTACTTCATGAGTGATGCATATACATGCAAAATTTTGAAAGTTTCGAGTTTATTTGTTACACGGTCAAGTGGTCAAAGAAATGAACATTTTATTATAAGTTATTTTATATATTCAATTTTTATTATTTCTTTGACCACTTGACCGTGTAGCAAATAAACTCGAAACTTTCAAAATTTTGCATGTATATGCATCACTCATGAAGTATATGGATTTCAACGGTTTGGATTTGATATTTTACGTCGATCCGATATACTTTTGGAGTTATGCTCACCAAACTTTCTTGGTGAGCATGTCACACGCTAGCTTTACTCAGTAAACAATGTAAATGATAAATTAATTATTTTTAAATAATCGTACCCGCACTTTTTTTTGAAATTACTGATGTCTACTCGCACCTAAACTGCCATAATTGCTTGTGGGGACCGCAACTGTTCTAGATCTGTAACTTTATTTTAAAATATTAATAGTCAAATCTTGAAGTATATAGTTCAAAGAACACAAGTATTTATATATATATAGTAAAAAATATAAATGATAAATTAATTATTTTTAAATAATCGTACCCACACTTTTTTTTTGAAATTTCTGACATCGTACTCGCACCTAAACTGCCATAATTGCTTGTGGAGACCGCAATCGTTCCAGATCTATAACTTTTTTTTTTAATATTAATAGTCAAATTTTGAAGTATATAGTTCAAAGAACACAAATATTTATATCTATATAATAAACAATGTTGTAATTTTTACATAACTGCTTGTGGAGACCTAAACTGCCATAATCTTGTAATTGGATCCCTCCTCTTTTTACATATGACACTGAAAATATCAATATCTAAGTATTGAAAGTATTTATATCTATGCACTGAAGTATTTATTTTTATGAGGTCAACTATTTTTGTTAGAGAAATGTTAACACGGAATTAGTGCCGAGGCTTTGAAAGGGTGTTGCTAGCACTACTAGAATTCACTCTTTTTTCATGCTCCCGAAAATGGCTATTTCCAAGAGATTACCCTTGAAAAAAGCCCAAAAATCGCTATTTTCAAGCGCTACCCTTGAAAATACTACCGTTGATAATACCCTCCTTGCAAATAGTCAGTATTTCCAAGGGTACCGTTGGAAATACTCTTTTCTAACTTTTTTCAAGAGAATACCCTTGAAAAAAGGGCCGTTGGAAATACTTTCAAACTTGGCCACTGTCTACATTATTTTCAAGGGGAGCATCGTGGGGCCCATCAGATTATTTTCAAGGGGAGCATCGTGGAGCCCATCAGATTATTTTCAAGGGGAGGGAACATGGGTCCCACTTGAACATTTCCAAGGGTGACACCCCTGGGACCCACTAGAGTATTTTCAAGGGTAGTTTACGAGGGACCCACCCCAGCATATCCATGACCAGCGAAAGTGGGCCCCACCTGATCAGATATTGGTGCTATTATTTAAATGGGTCCATGCATTTTTTTTCCATTGATATACCCCTGGAAATACTAGCCTCTTTTTTTTTTGTACCAGAATGCTTTCATTGGATAATTCTCCCGATACCAACCCAATATTCCTTTACAATCTCCAATTCCCATTCAAACTGATAACACATCTTACAAATCGATAAAAAACACATTAAGAAAAGAGATTGCAAAGCATTTAATAAGCATAAATCATTAACATAGCATAATCAACACATTGTATCAAAAGAAAGTGAAAAACCCTTTACAACACAATATCGTGTGCTTGCACACCGCTAATATAAACCATGGTATACACCCTTTAAAAGTGCTTAAAAAACACTTCTATACATACTCAAAATATGCCCTAATTGAAGACAACTAGCAAAATAATATTTACAATTGACTAAATTGCAAAAATGTTTTACGAGAACAATGCAGTCACTCTTCCTTTTATCTTGCTATGTTGTTCTCACTGTAATAATAGGTGGTGATCACTAAAAGGTTATACAATTTAATATTTAGATAGTAAAAATCTAAAGCATTACCAATCCTTGCCAAGCGCAACAGCAATCCAAATTAGGACCACTTTAATATCACTGTTAGCTTGTCATGATTTTGCTTCCACACTCTACAAACATAAAAAAGTACAACTTCACCACATAAAATGATAGCCATAACTTACATCTACATTCAACTTAGTAAAATGATAGCAAGAAATGAGATCATTTACCTCTGACAAGTAATCCTTTTCAGATGGTATCTTCTCTTTTAGATGGCATTTCCTTATGCTATTATAAGATATTGCCATGTAGTGAAATCTAGTACAACCAATATTTACAAGTTATTCTTGAGAGTATTATTGCATACTATTTTTTATTTGCATATAACTAAGCATGTACATATTTCGAATAATATCAATTAAATTTCACATTGTGTTGGCAGTGCACATGTTAAGATATAGCTAATATTTTTGACAAAATTACTTACATGTCCATGACAGCAACATTTTTGTATCAAGGATAGTTCCAATCCACATCCCAATACCTAATATGTGCATTTAAAATTTTGTAATCAACATTGGATGGTCACTGCAGTCCTACTATTTGTCTGTTTTGACTTAAAATGTTGTATTATATTAGTATAGGACCGTTATTGTTTGGTCTTGTTCCCGACATTTACATAAGGTGATTTCTACATGAAAAGGCAAACGACCCAACATACAACAAAAAACAGAGATATAGAACCCAAAATCACAGGAAAAAAAAGTAGAACAAATTTGTTTTTACCTCACTACCATTGACAAAAATCAGTGAAATGCTGAGTCAATTGAGGAAAAAAGGAACAACAGACTTGCCATTAACAAAAGAAAAGAAAAAAAAGCAGTAAGTTACCTCTGTGCAGGAAGAGACCAGTGAAAGCTTAGCTGGCGACTAAAGTTGCACTGAACAGACAGAAGACCAGAAATTCAGTTTATAAGTCACAATTTTTAGACTAATGACAATTAAAGACAAGTGGTATGATACCTCCTCTTCGAAATCTGGAGAGTGATGGCAATGGTGATGATACTCTCTGGCATAGTGGAGCCTGCCAGGGGCGAATCCATGTAAGCTGATATCTGCTCTTGCACTGTCATTCTTCTTGAAATACATGACCTCTGAAACAAAGAACTAATAGTGTTAGAGTGTTTTACTATGTTTCTGAAATTAAATGAAGCAAAGAAAGAATATATGTAAAGAAATATAAACTGAAACAGAAAAAGAAAGAATGTATTAACTACGTGAAACCAAATGCATATAAATGAAGTAATAGACAAACTACAATTAAAAGCATATTCACTTTTTTAATTATACAAAAAATAGAAATAGAAATTTGATGAAATGAACTTACTGTAAAGCATTAACAACTATGCAAATGAAAGAGAGAACGACTGCTGTCTATAATTTATTGATCCCAGTAAAGTCAATTTCTTACAAATTTTGTTTACACTATTAGCAATTTTGGATTTGGTATTACATCTCCAATGCTATCTTTTTTTTATTTAAGACTATCATAAATTACAAAACTCAGGCTGATTTAAGCAAAGAAGAAAATAAATTATACTGATAAAATGAGGGTACGAAAGGCAAACTTTTTATTTATGAGCAGCACAATGTCTATGTGCTGACTGGTTCCAGATTTTGGGTTGGGTCCGTAGAGTCCGACCAAGCATTTCTCTCCATACAACTTTTGCAATATGTACAAATTGACATAAGGATTTGTAGTGTTAGGATCATATATCCCCAATGAAGGCTTAATTAATTAGTAGTACTCTTTGGGGATTAGACAAATGTCCTTTAGTCCCAATCTCAGAGACTTTCGTACCAGTACAGGATACAGCTTCACTAATGAGAACAACTGCCATCAATGTAGGTACATACTATAGAGTATACAAATATTCCTGTTATTAGACTGCATACACTAAGGTACTGGTATTCAACTTTTGAACCAAATTTCATAAAATCCAAAACCCTAAAAAAATGTAAAACAGAAAACGACCAATTTTCAAGCAACAAAAGGAAGGAAAACCAGGAAATTTATGGTCTAATTTAATCGTTGTGGTCTAATTTAAAACTAAAATAATTAAAACCTAATTACTTGGCATCAACTAAAAAACAATTCAAGAGTTCTATGTGTCCAGAACCCTAACTCACTGAAACCCTAACTCACAATTCAAGATGCTATGGTGACAGGGAAGGTGTTACGGCATCAGGTGACGGGCTATGGCAGCCGGGAGGTGTTACGGCTGTGGGGGAGGTGCTACGGTGGGGGTACGTGCTACGGCAGCCGGGAGGTGCTACGGCAGCGAGGGAGGTGCTACGGCAGGGTAGGTGCTACGGTGGAGTTAGAAGAGGAAAAGAGAGGAAGGAGAGTAAAGTATGTGTGAGAGAGAGACGCGTTCAATCTGGGTCTAGTTAGATCGGCACATTTGGCGGCTCCATTTGGAATTTTCGAAAAAGAAGAGAAAAATGGCGGATAAAATTGGAGGGAATGGGAAAATTTAGGAGAAATGAAAAATTTAGGGAGAAAAGAGAGAGGAGGCGCCTAAAGATATTCTCTGGATGTAATGGGAGAACTAAATTTGACAAGTATAGATTTTAACAGAGCAGTTTTAGCTTCAAGCAGTGTATCAAATTTTTTGGAAGCTCCTTAAATTATATAGGTTGTGCGCTGCATAAATCAAAACTGCTTTGCTAATAAAATCACCTCAAATAAATACATCATCACCATTCATTATCTATCATACGGCTTGGAGGTTGATATTTGCTAATTATGTAATGCATATACATCAAATAATATGAAAAAATTAAAATTAAAATTAATTATGTTTTTATGGCCAAATTATACTTATAAGTGTCAATTTTAAAGACTTTCATCATTATTTGCCCCTTCAAATTTAGCAAATATCTGTGGACCGTTCATTTTCGCGTAAACGATCAATGGTTGATTTACAATAAAATGATTATAAATTTGTTTTGAAATGATCAAGGGCATATATTAAACACAACCAACATAAAAGTTTTGAAGTTTTGTTGTGTTTGAGTTTCGATCCAACGTGAAGTGTTTATAACCCTTTGATCTTTTGATATTCCATCGACTTGATGGATAGGTAAATAAATATAAAATTTCATCAAAATTTACTGCAATAATATATATGCATTGCTCTTTGATTTCAACGGTTTCGATCGATCAGCAAATGATGTGTATATGTGTGCCTTCATTAACTCACAAAGCAAGAGTATATGTTTTATAGAACATATACTCTTGCTTTGTGAGTTAATGAAGACGCACGTAAACACATTGTTCGGTGGTCGATCGGAACCGTTGAAATTAAAGAGCACTGTATTTATTTCCTTGCAGCAAAGTTTGATCTGATTTCATGTTCATTTACTTATCCATCTAGCTAATGGAATATCGAGACATCGAAGGGCTATGAACATTTGTAAATCTAAACCGTTCAATTAAAAATGTGCCATCCTGATTGTCAATGGACATCTCCATTACCTCAGGAGATCCGGACCAATCTATACTATCTATCTAATCCTTGATGAGTTGCTACAGTATAATGGGTCCCTTTCTTCGAATTTGTATCCTCTACGTTAACTCAAAAAGGAATCTTTTGAGTTAATGTATCTGGACCGTCTGATTTGCTTTGAGAGTCGTGCAAATTAGATCTGCACTAAAAGTAAAGACCCAATGTTTTAGGCGGAGGGTCGGATGGATCCAGTTTATAATCGCACGGCTGGACTCCGTTTTTGAGTTAATGCAGACGATGCGGACTCCCTTTCTTTAGCGGTATCGATTCTTTCTTTCTTTTTCTTCTTTTTTTGCATTTCCCTTCTCTCTACTCCCCTCCAATCCTCATTCCCACCACCCCTTCTCCTCCCTCTGCCTCCTCTCCTCCTCTGCCGCCACCTTTTTTTTCCCTTCCCCTTCCTTCGACAAATCCCCGCCTGAAACCCAAGGTCGACACCATGCGGTCTGTTCCCTCCCTGCTGTCTTCCCCCTCTCCGTCGGTCCAATCCTTCGCCACCGCAGCTCTGTTCCACCGCCACCTCCTCCACAACTGGTACTCTCTCTCACTCTATTTTTTTAACCATTTTTTGTATACACTGATATTGATTGATTTTTATTTAATTGGGGCTTTTTAATTGAATTAGGGTTTTACCAGTAACTGATTCTATCCTTGTTATGTAGAATGTAAAATATCCTAACCTTTTTAAGGAACATTCACTACATTTGTTGAAAAATTAGGTTATATTGAAAATTATGAAATATATTGTCATAATGGAATCCTACCAGAGCTATTGCAAGATATCATTTATTGAAAATTATTTGGTACTGATATCATTTACGGTTATGCATCTTGCTTCATCTAATGCCTTGCTTCGCAATTCCCTCTATGGTTTATTTGCTTACCCCCAAATACACTTTTTAAAGCTATTATGTACAATAAAAACAATACACCGAACTTCTGCAAAAACACATGCCGGTCACGGTTCTGCAACAGACCCTCAGAGCTTCACAGCCTAATAATCAATGAGAGGCTGAGAATCTTGCAAGACCTTGTACCCAATGGTACCAAAGTAAGTTGATAAAACTATATTTTGACTCTTACTAATTTTTTATGAAAACTATATTTTGACTCTTACTAATTTTCTGTTAGAGGGAGAGTTTGCACTCTATGCGTGAAATTAGATGGATGCTTGTAAATTCAGACTTATGTCAACATATACTAGTGCTGGATGTGCTGGCACCGGATATAATTACAAGAGAATTTTTCAGTTTAGGTAATTTTGTACAAAGAAACTAATTTCTAAGAATCAGTTAAGCTTGATCCATTGTCAGGGAGAGAGGTTTTATCAGCATCATAATTTCCATGATTTTGCACCTCATAATTTCCTTATCAGCATCGGTTGTGTATCGGGTCAGGGAAGAATTCTCTGACAATGGATCAAGGAACATGACTTAATTATATATATTCTTTTTTATTATTTTACTTTACTTATAACTCATAAATTATTTTGCATAGTTACCTATTAGGAAAGGGTTTGAAAGTGAAATCAAATTTTTTGTTAAAGAGGTTGATGTTAGGAAAATTTAAGTGGTTTCCTTTGCTTTGTTTGCCTAACCTATAGTTTTGATTATCGAGTTTAGTCTGCCTAATAACTATGACATTGAATCACTCCAGAAAATAAATGCCTTTTCTTTTTATGTTATTTTTTTGCTTTAAATTGGTGTTTTTGATAATTTGTGCAGGCTGAGCAGTTCAAGCCAGCAGAGCAGGTTACATTTGAGCATGACCATGCACATGTTGTTGATATACATACCACGTCTAACGGTTTGAATCGGCTGTTTGAACCATTTGGAAATTGACAGTTTGCTTATTTGTTAGCTGCTGATTTCAAGTTTTTGATATTTTCTTAGTTATGTGGACTTATTTGCAAAAGTGTAATAGTTGTTGTCAGACTTGTTTTGTTTGGGTTGTAACTCAGGTTTTATTTTGCATGGTTAGCTATTAGAAAGAGTTTATATTAGTAAAAGAATGCTATTGGTATATATGTTGTGTAATGTTGACATATGGTCAGTTGTAAAACTGATGTGCTGGTACCGGCTTGGTACCAGTCACTAGCCTTACTCCAATGAAATCCCATCTTGAAAAAAATTAATATAGCAAAAGAAAATGTAATTGATATTCATGATTATTAGACATATTCACAATGAAATCCCCCCTGTACACTGTATTAGTTAGAACCAGTGGGGATATATTAGTTTGCGTTGAGTTTTTTTTAATGGTTTTGACACTTTTCTTGTTTTGAGAAAAATTGTAGGTGGATTTTTTCTGATCATAGATATATGAAACTGTGTTGAATAATGAGATACTTTGATTTTGTAAATATGATACTTGCATAATATGATATTACTATTGTGTTATTTAGTAATCTTTTTATATAATTTAGTATTATTAATTGGAATTGTGGGTGTTTATTGTACTAGTTTTATTGTTGTGATTTATTATTTTTATCATTCAAAGGGGCATCTCAAATAATCAAAAATGTTTCTGTCTCTAAGAGCTAAACTTTTCCAACGGTAGCCTCATGAAAATATTATATCTAACTATAAAATAATATAAACTGAATCAATAAAACATTTCCAAGGGTGTGCTCCAGCATTTTCATGGGCCTCAGCATAAAATAATATAAACTGAATCAACAAAGTATTTTCAAGGGTATTGTGCTCCAGCATTTCCATGAGCCTCACTATAAAATAGTATAAACAGACTTACCAAAACATTTTCAAGGGTAGTCCCTTGAAAATAATATGGGCTCTCAATAAAATATAGTATTCGTTCTGTTTAGCGGGTCATGGGTCATGCAAAAGTATTTCCAAGGGTGGATAGCAAGCATTTTCAAGGGTTGGCATCAGGGATTTCCATGCGCTACTATTTCCAATGGCCTACCCTTGAAAATAGTTAAATGTGTCAGCAAACTCAATTTCATTTCCAAGGGCCCTTCTTACCCTTGAAAATACAGATGCTACCCTTGAAAAAAACGGAAATTCTAGTAGTGTAGGATTTTAGAATAATAATTAGTTGAGACTATATAATATATTTTTAGAATAATAATTAGTGAACACAATATAATTAGTGGGGACCATAATACATTATTCCTCTAAATGCAATTACGGTAGCGCGGGTATTGTAGCAATTACTGTAGCGCGGGTACAGAAATGATTATTCATATTTTTATTAGTCATTTAAAAGTTAAAACCATTAAAAAATTCAGTGTTCCAATAAAATAAATCTTATATTTAATTCCAACTAAACAATAATGTCTTTAAATTAAGTGATTCATTAAACCAAATCTTTTTGAATAATTAATTGACAGCAAATTTCCTTTTTATAATCCTTCTATAAAACCTCACCGCGTTGGTTCTCACTACCCCAGTTCAAAAAAACAAAACAAAAGGAAAAAATAAATAGATCTCTCCTTCTAGAGAAGGGTTTAAGAGTCAACGATGATAATGAAATGCGAGCCAAAGCTAAATCCTTTGGCAGAGGAGTTTGTTCCCTCGCTGCGTCGCTGCATCTCGATCTATGGCTCTTCTTCCCGTGAGATTATATTCACCTTCCGATCGCATCCAATGTTGTTCAAGATCAGCAATCTCGCGCTTAGCCTGAATCTAGTTAATATTGATCTCTCAGGGGAAAATATGACTCTTAACATTGATTTTCTCCAATATTTTATTTTACTAAATCTATTCAGTTAATTGAACTATCAGATGCAATCTTTAATTGCAATATAACAAAAGGGTAAGAATTTAAGATGTAGCTGATTTTTTTGTTTTTTTTGTTACTTGTGTGTCTTGCATATGTAATTTATAACTTATATAAAATATGAAGAGATCATACAAATTTGATTACCAAATTCTTAGTGGTTAACTCACGAAATATGTGTCGCCAATTAATTATATTAATTAGATAGTAGTTACTTCATAGTTTTGTTATTCTCTCCTCATATATAATGAATTTTGAAAAAAGGTAATATTATGTTGTCACAAAAATGATTTTGTTAGTCAGAAAAAAAAAAAATATATATATATAAAGTGTATTTCTAAATATTAACTACATTTTGTTCAACAATTAATGTTTTTCTCATTAGCTATTGGGGCATTGTCACATTATATACATCAACCCCAGTACCATGTTCAAATTGCACTAGTACCATCTGACAATGTTACAACTAACAAACTTATCAGCTTTCCTTGACAAAAAAATTACAACTAACAAACTATCATCTGGTACGAAGCAGTACTCTCCACTTGGTTTCCGATAATTATATTACTGCAAAAGAGACGCACCTATTGAATTTACCAAGTATAAGTGACGCAAATAATGACTGATTAAAGATGCAGAAAAAAGTTGATGAAGAGTGAATCTAACAGGGTAAAAGGATGTATCAATTTAAAATGCTTCTACCATTGAAGATTTACCCAAGTATTGCAGATACATTTTCGAATGTATCTTTGACTAATTGCACTGTTTTTCTTCATGTCGTCGCATGACAATCTGGCTACTTGCTATGGGACCTTAACCGAACTGGTCATGGTAAGACATTCTGGTACCCATAACTGTTACAACTCTTCAATGGTAACAACAAAAATTTGGTTTGTTTGCAAGAAAGTTTAATTAGCAGTACTTATTATGTCACCATGGTCCTAATAAGACTATATAAACTTCACCTTTTTTATTGTTACTTGATTAGGTGTTCATGGATTTCCTTCATTAGGTGTTCACGGATTTCGTTCTCAATCTGGCGACGGAAGGGAGTGAAAGCCTGGCTGTTTCTTATTGTACTCAGCACAGTATCTGAAGGAGGCAAAGTGAGGTGCTCAGGAATCTTCCATTCAGATGCAGACTTGCCAACCTTGTACCTTTTCCCCTTCAACTTTGACTCAACCTCATACAATGCTAAAATAGCTTGTTCCCTCTCTACCTTGGCAACTTGCATCTGACCTTTGAGTTCCTGAAGCAAACCTTCATACCGTTCCTTTTCTTTTTGGAAGTACAACTCCCCAGCAAGTACTTCCTCCAAATGCTCAACCTTCCTCTCCAACTCAGACTTCTCCTTCTCCCAAGCAGATGCTGCACCCTTCAGCCTCGCGACCTCAGCCTTCTCCTTCTCCCAGGTAGATGCTACATGTGCCTGTTCTGCCTTCAGGCTCGCCACCTCATCCTTTCCTTCTCCCAGGCGGAAGCTGCACCTGCCAGTTCTGCCTTCAGCCTCGCAACCTCAGCCTCTGCCCGGGAACATCATTCCTCCAACACATCCTTCTCCTCTCTTAGAGTCCCAATGCTATCTCTGGTTTGCCCAATGGCATCATCTACCTGGAATCAACATAATATTCAATTTAAAGCCATCCTATACTATACATGAAGGTATTCTAAATTATACACGAATAATTACATAATTTGCAATGATGTCATGCGAAAAATGATTTTATTTTATAAACGTAATTATTGGGATTGTTTTATTTTAAGGAGACCAGCAATTTCAATGAAAATGAAAAGATGTTTGCATCTTTTTATCGTATTTAACGAAGACATTTTCTATCCTACATTGAATCAACAAACAAAAAATTGTTTGAACAACAGAGTTCACAAATTACAATCAACAATTATAACAAGCATATAAATTGGCATCATTTATGAAAGGGATAGAGAAGGAATACCAAGGCTATTGTTTTTCCATTGACATATATTGATTGTTAAAGTTCACAGTACCGAAGGCCCAAATGCTACTTCTAGATTATTCAAGAGATTATGTAAATTGGAGTCGGTAGTATAAAAGTTCTAGACTTGTGTAGATTATTGGATTCTAGAGCTTAATGTTGGTAGAAATAAAATGAGATATGTAGAAGATTCTAACACCGCCATATGCTGCTATAAATAGAGGTCACATAGGTGTGTAAGTGAATCAGAGCATATAGTGAGGCGTATATAAGAGTTGTAAAATCTTGTGTACTCCATTAAATAAAAGAAATCAAGTTATATAAACTCCTCTCTTCTATATCCAATACCACAATCCGAATTATAATTTCCAACATTTGGTATCAGAGCTTCAGGTTCGAGTAAGATAGCGAAGTAGACAAGGGCGTTCGTGAATAAGAAGCATCTCAAGTCGATGTCTTTAGGTATTGACATAGCTATGGCGCAATCGATGATTCTCATATTTACGGGAGAAAATTATGCCATGTGGAAGATCAAGATGCAGACGCTGCTACTCTCGCAGGGATTGTGGAATGTCGTCGAAAAAGGTTTTACAGCGCCTACGGGAGCATTGACGCCGGAGCAACAACAACAACAAATGAAGGATGTCAAGGCCCTGTTTCTAATTCAACAGGGTATTGTCGAAAGCCTATTTCCATGAATCAGTGGAGCAACTACATCCAAAAAAGCATGGGAGACTTTGAAGGAGGAGTTTGAAGGCTCTGAGAAGGTGAAAGCGGTGAAGCTGCAAACGCTAAGAAGACAATTTAAAAATCTCCAAATGAAGGAGTCAGAGAAGATCAAGGAGTACTTCTCGCGAGTCGTCGAAATTGTCTATCAGATGCGGACATATGGAGAAGACATATCCGATCAGAAAGTAGTCGAGAAAATTTTAATTAGCTTCACTGACAAGTATGACTACATCGTTACAGCAATTGAAGAATCAAAAGATATATCGACGCTTTCGATTCAACAATTGATGAGCTCCTTGGAGTCGCATGAAGAGAGAAAGCTCCAATGCGAAGGAAATTTGGTGGAAGACGCATTCCACTCCAAGCTGAGCTTCAAACCTCGATACAACCCCACGAGTCAACTAAATAACCAAGAAGGCGGCGGTCCGCGACAAGATGCAGAAAAGCAGTCGGCGCAAAAGGAGAAAGCACTAGGTTTGAGTTATTCAAATTTATGGTGCGATATACACAAAAGGTCGAACCATAGTACATCTGAATGTTGGTCGACAAAGAGATGCAACAAATGCAAGAAGATTGGCCACATAGCACGAATGTGCAGATTAAGAATAAATGACCGAGCAAACTTCATAGAAGAAAATGAGAATCATGAAAGCATTTTCTATGCGTGCCACGCTGCAAATGAAGAGAAGGGCGATATCTGGTTCATTGATAGTGGTTGCACAAATCACATGACCGGAAACCGCGAATTATTTCATCACATCGACACTTCATATGAGACAAAGGTACATATGGGAAATGGCTCAGTTGTTCAAGCAAAAGGCAAAGGAAGTATTGCCGTGCAAACCAAGATGGGTCCAAAATTTATCCGAGATGTACTACTGGTTCCGGACCTAAAACAAAATATGCTAAGCGTGGGGCAATTAGTGAAGAATGGATATGCAGTTCATTTTGAAGATGGAGGCTGCAAAATTTTCGACCGAAGAAATAAAAATCAAATAATAGCAAGAATACAAATGGAGAAGTCTAGAAGCTTCCCACTTCGGATAAGCTACGGTCCGCATTTGACACTAAGAAATGAGGTGATCGAGCCAAGAAAGAAAGGTGATACACAACGCCAAGATGAGTTAAGTGCAAGCACTACTACAAGTTCAGGATCGAACTCGAGTGCTAATCGAAGAACTAAAGAAGGATCTACAATATCAGAGTCATCCCCCAAGCAAGTAAGATCTTTACCCGAAATTTATGAGTCATCTAATTTTTCATTTGTTGAACCTCAAAGGTTTGAAGAGGTCGTGAAGCATGAAAATTTGACAAAGGCCATGAAGAAAAAAAGACAAATGATTAAGAAGAATAACACTCGGGAGCTTTCAAATCGACCAAAAAACCGTGAAGTCATCTACAAGACAAAGCTAAATCTTGGTGGGGAAGTTAAAAATAATAAAGCAAGGTTGATGACAACAGACTTCAGACAACAACCTGGCATCAATTATTGGAAGACATATGCTATGATGAAAAGGCTAACAGCTCAAAAGAAATGTCAATCATTTGATAAAGAAATTTACATGGAGCAACCATACAGAATTTCAGATCAAGGGGGAGAGAATAGAAGATACAAAAATCGATCAACAAATCAAAATTCTGAGAGAATCAAGTCGGTACTGAGGGGGAGTGTTAAAGTTCACAGTACCGAAGGCCCAAATGCTACTTCTAGATTATTCAAGAGATTATGTAAATTGGAGTCGGTAGTATAAAAGTTCTAGACTTTTATAGATTATTGGATTCTAGAGCTTAATGTTGGTAGAAATAAAATGAGATATGTAGAAGATTCTAACACATCAGAGAAAGAAGACTACAGTGCGTGATATAGAAATGGAAACTCAGATAACTAATGAACATTCACACGAACATATTCTTGAAGGTAAATGTTTTCTTTTGTTATGATTTTATTTATAGCATCATAACAAAGAGTAATGTTTGTTTTTATTACACAAAGTATGATTTCTCTCCTTTATTTTAACAGTTGAAATTGAAGGTTTAGATGAAAGTGACGATGTCATCATCTTTCCATCAGAAGAGTCATGGGTGGAGATTGACGGTAATAAAATTAATTTTTTTGCAAATCCTAAAAGTTTATTATCTATCTCCATAGAACCACATAATTTATATAAGGATAATATGAGCGTTATTGTTATTGTAGGTTTATTTGAAGATGGGGAAACTACCTTAAACCCAACAATGACAGTAGCATCTACTAGAAATGAAAGCAAAAATAATGACCCGTTTGATTTTGTATATCATGGCTTGCCTCCCTCACCCAACATTCTGTAGAAGCAACGAGATTGCAAGTTCTGTAAAGCTAAACGATTCCAGTACGAATTTCCTACCTTTTGTTGCATGAATGGTAAGATATCACTCGCCCCGAATGAAGTTCCTGATGAGTTGTATCGTCTATTTACAACTGAAGAGCCTGATGGTGTGTCTTTCCGACATTCCATACGGTGTTACAATTCTCATTTTTTGTTCACATCGTTGGGAGCGAGGGTAGATAAAAATTTGGCCAACATGAGAGATGGTGTGTACACATTTCGTGCTCACGGCCAGATTTACCATTTCTTAGATCAATTGGTTCCTCAAAATGAACCAAAATACTTGCAGCTTTACTTTTATGA
Organism: Carex rostrata; assembly: GCF_964058835.1. NCBI lineage: Eukaryota > Viridiplantae > Streptophyta > Magnoliopsida > Poales > Cyperaceae > Carex > Carex rostrata. The sequence continues at coordinate 5,038,839 of NC_135949.1, forward strand.
TACCAATACAGAGTTAGATCAACGGATGGATAGAACACCAAATCTTGATAGGAGCACCGTTCAGATACTGATGGGTGTGCTATCAAATAATCCATATGCACAAACATTTAGGATGCTAGAGATACCGATTTGCTATACTGGAGCCATAATTTTTTTTTTTAAATTGTTGTTCATCAATATTTGTATTATTTCTTTCTTTTTTGTTAGTGCTAATGTTGTTGCTTGTAAGCATGTGGTGCTATTTGCTTTATGTTTCCTCAGAACAATTAATTTGAATTATCATTTGAACATGCATGTTTCCTCAAATCGATATTATTTTGGTGCTATTTCCCATTTGAACATGCATTTTCCTCAGAAGAGTTAATTTGAATTATCATTTGATCATTTTTCAATCATATTTTTTCATCATTTTTCATCTGACTTTTTAAGTACATATCATCAGATTATGCTACAGATAAAACAAATTTCCATCTAATCTTTAAAATACATATCTTTGTATAATTGACTACAAAAATTCAAATAATTGCATTTACATTCATTTCATAAAAGTGAGCAAATTTAAAAAGAATGAAATAATTGTATAATTGATTTTTCAATCTCCATGGCAAATGAAAACATAATGAAAAAATTAATTAAAAATTAATCACATTTAAAGAAAGTGATCAAAATAATATTTCACTCCTCGTTCACTAGTGGAAAAACATGAATCAGGATCGGTTATATACACATATTAGTATCGGAATCCAACCGATCCTGATGAAGGCGATACTGATACTATCAGGATCGGTTTTATATTTTTAAAGAACCGATCCAAATAGAAACTATTAGGATCGGTTTTTTAATAAAACCGATCTTAATAGTTGTTATCTAGATCGGTTTTTAACTAAGAACCGATCCCGATACGTACTATCAAGATCGGCTTTTATATAAGAACTGATCTTGATAGTCATATTTTCGAATTTTTTTTTTAAAATTACATAACAACCGATCCTGATACGTACTATCAAGATCGGTTTTTATATAAAACCGATCTTGATAGTATTTCGGATCATAATTCCAAAAAAAAAAAAAAAATTTAGGATCGGTTTTTATTTAAAAACCGATCCTAAAAGTTTTTTTTTTTTTTTTTTTGGAATTATGATCTGATAAAAAAAAAAACTTTTAGGATCGGTTTTTAAATAAAAACCGATCCTAACAGTTTTTTTTTTTTCGAATTAGGATTGGTTATTTTAAACAACCGATCCTAATAGTAGTAATCTGGATCGGTTGTTTAAAATAACCGATCCTGATGTTTTATTGAAGCTAAAAAAAATATTTTTATTTATTTGACCAGCTTCCATATATATTTTGCTGGCCAGCATCCTAAATTTTTTTTTTTTGCACAGTAAGAAGCAATAATCAATTAAATATCATATACACATTCTAAATTAATTATCATACACATCTTAAACTATTACAAAAAATTCATGTACTTCATACAAAGTTTTGTGAAGCATTACATATTATAACAAGAAATTTAAATCCAAAAAAAAATTAATTAACAAACATACAATTGACTAATTGGGCTATTTCTTCAATTAACACACATTTATACAATATACACATTTATGCAATTAATGTAAAGCACAACAATAAAAAAATCAATAATTACCTCTTTTGCAATCACATCACTTGAGATTAAAAAAGACCTTAAAAACAAAAACAAAGGTAACCATTAGATGGAAAAACATTTTCCAATAAAAAATACAAAAAAATGTGTTTTAAAAGTATAATAATGAGAAAATTAGATAAAGCTAATACCATGATAGTTGATCGGCCGGATGATTAAGTAACTTGAGAGAGATGTCCTCAAAACTGTAAAACAATATACAAACACCATTAATTAATTTTTGAAACAATAAAAAAAAATTAAAAACTTACATAATTGAGCCGGAGGTGCGAGAGGCTCGGCTTTGAGAGGAAGAGACGGAGAGAAAGAGAGAGAGAGACACAGAGGAGAGGGAGAGACGGAGACAGAGAGAGAGAGACAAAGAGTACTGATGATTTGAGAGGGAGATACGGAGACAGAGACAGAGACGCTAAATTGAAAATGAGAGGCGCGAAATGAAAATAAGAAGAACCCTAGCTAAGCTGGTTATATAGGAAGTTATCATTAGGATCGGTTGTTTATAAAAAACCGATCCTAATAGTATCAAGATCGGTTTTTTTATAAAAAACCGATCCTGATACTAATTTTTTTGAAAAAAATAGTATTAGGATCGGTTTTTTATTATAAAAAACCGATCCTAATACAATTTTTTTTTTCAAAGTTGGTTCTGCAAAAAAAAAAAAAAAAAAAAATATCAGGGTCGGTTTTTTATAAAAAAACCGATCCTAATAGTATCAGGATCAGTTTTTTATAAAAAACCGACCCTGATTTTTTTTTTTTTTTTTTTTTTTGCAGAACCAATTTTGAAAAAAAAATTAGTATCAGGATCGGTTTTTTATAAAAAACCGATCCTGATACTATATATATAAGAAAAATCACTGAGGTAAACCCCACTCATATTGATGGTCTATCAACCATCAAACGGCTACCATTTATTTTCTTTTCTGTTTGGTAATACATGTGTACACTGATAAATATTAAGAAAAATGTGAAAAATATAAAAATTATTTATTTGTGTTTGTATGGCCAAATCAACTCTATTATGATCAATTTTGTACAATTTTATTATTATTAATGGCATCAAATTGTTAAATGGAATGCAGACCGTTCATTTCTGCATGATTATCCAACGGTGGATCTGTAATTACATGACATGTAATAATTTTTAAAATGATCAAGATATAACATGGAACGTTAATAACCTAAAAGTGCCGAAGGCCCGACAACTGTAAGTTTTGATCCAACGTAAACTATTTACTGCCGTGCGATGTTGCTATATTGTTTTGCTTTGATGAACTAGTAACGAATCCCGAATTGTATCAAATTTTATAATGGTGAAATTAATATGACATTCTTTCATTTTAACGGTTCCGATCGACCAAATGCTAATGTTCGTATTCGTTCCTTCACAACCCCACACAACAAGGGTTCAAGTCCTATGTATATTATTATATGACACAAGTCATTGATGCATCATGCATGATTGTATAAAAAAATTCAATAGTCAAAATGACTTCAAAATGAAATATCAATGTCAAATAATTAATTATATTATCACATAAATTTTAATAATATAAATTACATTAATTTTCATCAAAATTACATTAATGAAATATCAATGTCAAATAGTACGTATCTGCTGTTTAATATTATTTAAGTAGAATTTGAAAATTAAATAAAATTTCTATTAAATAATTAACTTATATTTCTAATATGTAATTTTTTATATTTATTTAAACATAACCATATGAAAAGATTTTCCAAATAAAAGAAAAAAACTATCTGGATCGGTTTTATTGCTAAAAACCGATCCAGATACTATCAGGATCGATTTTTAGCAATAAAACCGATCCAGATACTATCAGGATCGGTTTTTAGTAATAAAACCGATCCTGATACAATTTTTTTTTTAAAGTTGGTTCTGCATAAAAAAAAAAAAAAATCAGGGTCGGTTTTTTATAAAAAACCGACCCTGATTTTTTTTTTTTTTTTTTTTTTTTTTTTTTTTTTTTTTTGCAGAGCCAACTTTGAAAAAAAAATTGTATCAGGATCGGTTTTATTGCTAAAAACCGATCCTGATACTATCAGGATCGGTTGTTCTAAACAACCGATCCTAATAGTTTAACTATTAGGATTGGTTTTTTAGAACAACTGATCCTGATAGTATCAGGATCGGTTTTTCTAAACAACCGATCCTAATAGTTCACAAATTAGGATCGGTTGACTAAAAAACCCGATCTAACTAGTTTTTAGGATCGGTTTTGTTCAGAAAACCGATCCAGATAGGTATTAGTATCGGTTGTTTCATATAACCGATCCAGATAGGCCGATCCTGATTCATGTTTTTCCACTAGTGGTTGCAACGCACGGACACTTGACTAGTTTCCATAAAAAACATCTACTTACGAAGAAAGAAGCTCTCTCCCTCAATTCAACAGAATCCCCAATGGAAAGAAGAATCCCTCTCCAAATACAAAATCGAAAACCTAGGCAAATAGCTGAATTTTGTAGCCTAATCAAGTAGTTCTGTTTTCGTAAGAGTATTGATTTGATCAGATTAAATTTGCTAAATAAAGGTTATCAAGTAATTAATTATCTTTTCGTAACAGTATTGATAATTCCTTTTGGACACTAATCACTATTTTTCCTTCAAATAAACACTACGCTTTTGTCGTCAAATGTTTACACGTAGAATGTTTCTTCATTTTGTAAACAAAAAAGAAACAAATTAAAGAAAGAGTCACGTGATTTTTAAATTTCATTTCCTGAGTCACGTGATGTAAATATCTATGTACAGCACTTTCTTTTCTTTAATAGAATCGTCGGTAAGCACTTGCTAACTGACTTTCAAAAAAAAAAAAAAAGAGACGACGGTCACTGCTTAGACAAAATATTTCTACTTAATTTCTTTTCTTTTGCTTCGGCCAAAGCGGCTCCAACTATTATTCACAAATACAAGGATGTTGTAAATTGTAAAATGATGCTACAATTTTAATTGCAATTTAATTTAAATGTTAATTTAAAGTATAAATGATAGGGAGCGACTAATTGACCTTCTAGGTAAATCCCCAAATAATTAAGGTCCTCCAAATTAAGTCTAAATACTTGGGACCACACACTAACTATTAATTAATCTAAACTTGATGTAAAGCATGCTACTTGGGTTCGATGTATGTTATTGTTTGGTATGGGTACCCACTACTCGAGTCAAATGCATTGCTGGTATCTCTTAGTATTGGATCATCGTCACTGTAGGGATGCCTTGAGAGCTCGAGATTTGACGCATTTGTGGAATCGTCCGAATAATACAAATTAGTTGTTCTTGTACTGACATCATTTTCTAATATTATCTCTATCTCCTTCACAACTTCATTCATGGATGGACGATGTACTGCGGAATCATGTACACATTCCAATGCCAATTGCACGAACTTCCTAAGTCCCACATTTTTCGCTTGATTTACAATTTTAGGGTCCATTTTTTCTCGTAAACCATAGTACTCTTGGTCGTATTGGTCAATAACTTTCTTGACCTCGGACACTATGTAAGTGCCCTTTTCAATTGGCAGCCTGGCAGTTGCCAGCTCTAGCATGACCACGCCGAAGCTGTATACATCACTCTTTTCTGATAGTTGTTGAGTCATATAGTACTCTGGATCCAAATATCCCTGGTACATGCACACAGAGAAAATTAGTGTATATGTTATTTCTTTGTTTCTCTTGGATGGTTCTTTCGTATTTTCACCAATGATTAGATACGATTTAGAAAACCAAGATGAAAATTTTTAAATTCAAATGTAATTATGTGAATATTTCTTGTACTCACTGGTGTTCCCTTGACTTGGGTAGAAACATGTCCTTTCTGGGTGTCAGCGATCAACTTTGAGAGACCAAAATCAGCAACCTTTGCATTAAAATTTTCATCCAATAGAATATTTGTCGACTTGATATCTCTGTGTATTATCGGTGGATCAGCAAGTTCATGAAGATACGCTAATCCCCTAGCTGAACCTAATGCAATTTGTAGCCTCATTTTCCAATCCAAATACTTACCACCTTTCCCTGCATTATTAATTAGGAACAACAATTTATGAATAAAGCAAGGGTACAATTGACTAGTCCACTGCCAGTTCAAATAAGAGATAATTTTAAGGGCTTAAAACGAAGACACGGTTAAATGAATATCTGGCCAGATATAAAAAGGAATGTTATAGAAGTATAATGATATTTTTTTTAATTAAGCATATCAACTTTAATTTTCAATTATCTACATCACTCTAGTTTCTAGGTCTCTTGTGAAGAAAGCTTCAGATAAAAACTTGATTTTGTATTGGGAATAGAAGAAAAGTGAAAAGTGAGATGTAAATGAGAAGATACCATTAAGGTACATACCTAATATATTTTCTCTTAATGTTCCTTTAGAGATGTACTCGTACACAAGCATTTGCTCGCCTTGTTCATAGCAAAAACCTACTAAACTCACTAAATTCTTATGATGAACCCTAGAGAGCAACTCAATCTCATTTTTGAATTCCTGTGCACCTTGCATGGATCCTTGTTGTGCTCGTTTTATAGCGACAACTAACCCATTTGTAAGGTATCCTATATACACCTGTTATAAATAAACCCAAATGTAACATAATTCTTCACAGAATGTTATCATGTTCAATACATTGTTAAAATTTAAAGAGTTTGACGTACCTTTCCGTAACCTCCAGCCCCAATTTCATTCTTGTCTGAGAAATTACCAGTGCACTTTTTGAGCTCTTCAAAAGAGAAGCATTTTGTACCCCTCAATTGTGGTGCAGTCCCGTCATCTTCGCCAGCAGAGCCCCATGAGACTGAAGCAAAAAAAGAAGAAAAAAATTCATTAAGTTGAGAAAAAATAAAATTGTTCTTGCTGGCTGCTCAATTTTGTAAAATTTAAATATGTACCAAAAGGGTTGGCAAGCACAGCTGCTTCTCTGGCTTTTCTTCTCTGTTTTGAAGCATAAACTGCCACCACAACAAGTGCAATCAAAAGAATACAACCAACGGCTGCAATTCCTGCAATTGCAGCTGTACTTATTGAAGTACCCTTACTTCCAGAACCTGAGAGATTAATGAGAATCAACATTTTAACATTATATATGACTTCTTATTTGCAAAAGAAGCACGATTCTTTTTCCAACAACAAAAATTTTGAAATTACCTGGGAACTGGGGTGGTTGGATGAAGTAATAAGGCCTGAACTCTAAAGGTGGTTTGTATTCTTGATTACTCAGATTAAAGCCCAGTTTTATAAAATCATCTATACTGAAGTGCAGCCCAGAAAGAGGGAAAAGTGCCACAGTTGCCTCAATATACTTATTATCTGTTATGACTATATTTGAAATATAAACCGAGTTCGACGCACGTATTAGCTGTTCCCACAAAGTCTTCTCGAGTTGCTGAAACAAGTTACTGTTTGAAATATCATTAAATCTCGGTGCCCGGAATACCATCTGGCCTGAAAAAGGGTACGCGCATGTGCAGCTTGTCGGGCTTAACTGCTGATTGTCAGGACAAGAGACTTGTGGCCGACAATTTTCACGGTTTGTGGTGTAAGTAGGTTGGTTTGATTGTTTGTTTTGGCAGTACAAGTTGTTAGAGTGCTTGGCATCTTTGCAGAGAGGGTTGTTAAGGAGACTGCAGAATGATTATCAGAACTAACATACATTAATTACAAATATGACAGGTATGTAATTCTACTTGCAAATAGAACAACATAAAAGGTCTCATATGAAACACAAAGAAATATGATATAAAGCATTTATTGGTAGACACTTAGGTGTATATGAAATTAAAAAGAACAAGAAGCTTACGAAATTGATTTTATTGTTGGTGAAATATTTGCATCAGTGATATTATTGTCACGGATGCTGACTATCTTTACATCTTGTCCAAGGCTGCTACCCATGTTAAGTGTACCATCAAATTTATTAAAATCTAAGAACCTGTTGAAAAAATGTACATTTGGCAAATTATATCTTCTACCCTACAAAATGAGAGAAAATCTATGGCCCTACAAATCAAAGTTAACCAAAGTACCATCATGAGAAAAACCAAGTGATAATTTATTCACACCCAAAAAAATTATGAGAAAGATGTAGAAATTAATCTAATATTGAAGGTCTATGCCTGATAGGATTTGGCACACAAGCCCTTTATTTTGTTCAAGGATACCCTAAAAGAAAACTTTAGTCACTTGTTGGGTAACTTACACTGTTGTATATGGGGAAAGGTTAACTATTAATTATTGCTTATAACATCCCTAAGCAAAAGAGTTAAATGTAATACACACACACACACACACACACTAGAAGGGGTTATTTAAAGACTTACACTACGGTGAGGTTTATAAATGCAGTAAGGTTTGGTATATTTCCAGTCAGATTATTATTTGCCAGATTCCTGTAGAGAAATAAAAAAATATAAAAAAAAGAAACACTATGGATAATCTTGAATATGTGCTAATATAATAAAAAAAATTGTTATTTGAGATAAAATTGATAACTTACAATACAGAGAGACCAGTTAGGTTGGTAATACTAGTAGGTATACTGCCGCTCAACTTGTTGTTATTCAATTGGCTGATTCAAATGTAGCACAAGGTCAAACAAAGCAAAGTAGTAATAATAATAAGGGGGGATTTCATGTATTCCCCTCAAAAACTTCAATATTACGTCTTTCTCTCTCTAAACATTGAAATTACAAATTTTTCCTTCTAAACTTTGGGAACTCACAAATTTACCCATATATATTAAATATATTTAAAACTAATTAAATAATAATATACACTGGGTCTCGTTCTTTCTCTTCAATTCTTTTTCTCTATCTGAGTGTCCGCCAAATTTATTTTGGAAATAGTTTTCTGGGTTTGTCCCTGCTAAGTTGCAGGAACTGAAATTGTAGATAAGTGCTCGATTTTAATAGAAGTGGATTGAATGCTACCATACCAGCTGATATTAGAGGTTCGATATCTTTGAATGGTACCATAGTACCATACCAACTGATTTTGATTCTCTTTCTCCATTCAAAATTTCAAATATTCAATTACTTTTTGATATATTAATATATTCTTTCCTCCTCTGCCATTTCATTTCTTTTAGAATATTTTTTCTCAGTTCAAGTATTCAACACCCAATCCCAACTTTGAAAATATGTAATTTCAAAGTTTAGAGGGGGAAATACATAATATTGAAGTTTTTAATGGCGATACATGAAATTCTCTCAAATAATAGTAATAATAATAATAATTTTTTTTGCAATTAGATTGTTGGACCATTGGAAGCAAAGAGACTTACAGGGTCTGTAAAGACTTGAGATTCATAATTCTGTTGGGAAGAGGGCCAGTAAAATTATTGTTGTCAAATATCCTGCCAAAATATTTACAATCAAAAGAAGTCAATTTGTGAAGTGACCATCTGTTAAAGATTAAAAAATAAGAGAAGCTTACATGTGTATGAGATTCATCTTAGAGCTGAAAAGGGCTGGACTGATACTACCAGTTAACTGATTCTTATTGAAATGGCTGTTCATTATTAACAAATTTTGTTAGTTTTTATTTTTATGAGATACAAAAAATTAATTTAAAATAATTATGTCACTACTGGTGTTTTCTTTGAGAGATAATTGTTAAGTAATACAAAAATTAGCATTAAAATTCAGAGGAAAAATTGTAAATTAAAACATACAAATGATTTGTTTTTACGAGAGAGTCGAGACCAGGATTGATAGGAAGGGGTCCTGTAAGCTGGTTATCAGCTAAATCGAGCCATGTCAGATTTACGAGTGAACCAATTGTAGAAGGTATGCTCCCACTGAATTGATTTGAATTAAGGGCCCTGGAATTTTATCATAATTCAAGTTATAAAAGACCAACATGCATGTAAATATGAACTACTGTACCTGGAATTTCATATTTATTATTTAATCGAAAATTTGAATTAAAATTTCCAATAATAAAGCTAAATCAATGGCCAGTAATTCTTACAAAAAGTTTAAATTTTTCAAATTTTCGATTGTAGTCGGTATGGTGCCAGTCAAGTTGCAACCTTGCAGTGTCCTACACAAGTCAAGAGTATAAATACATAAGACCTTCACTTTTATTTTCTGTCTTTTAATTCAATTCAGTAGTATAATATAGTGTTATATATTAAAATTGTAATTACAGTCTTTGAAGCTTTTGTAGTTTGCCAATGCTTTCTGGCAGAGAGCCAACAAGGTCAGGGTTTGAAGCAAGATCCCTGAAAACCAAAATCGAGTAATTTTGAATTTCTTCATTGTCATTCGATAATAATATACCGCTTGATAATGTTTAACTATCATTTAAACCAGATATTTTGAAAATTTAACTACAAATCAATGCAATTTCATTTGGATATCAATATCCAGAAATTTAGTGAACTCACAAGAATATCAATTCAGTTAGTAGCATTATGTCCTCACTTATATTGCCTTTGATTTTTATACCAGGCAATAACCTGCAAAGTTTACAAAAGTAAGAAAACGAAATCAGAATTTTGAGGGATGTGTGAAGACTCTATAGAAAGTTGGTAAACAAACCAAATTAAGTACAAAAGTCTTTAATAGACTAGATCAGTTTTCTTTTGGAAAAGAGAATTAATTGAGATAATGAGAAGTACATACAGAGATGTTACTCTTCCATCTTCTGAACATTGAATCCCATCCCATTGATTGTCGCATGGATCAGTCGACTCATTCCAACTTGGCGGCAAATCTCGCCATTGACTTATTAATGATTTCAATGCCAAAGCTACAAAAAAAAAAAATGAAATCTCTGTGATCGAGCTGCTCAATGAAGTACAAGGAAGATATTCACAAAAACAAAAAGTAATTGAAATCAAACTGGTACAAGCAGGTACCATGATACTAGAAAACCATAAACAACTAACCATCTCGAGAATTGGTTACACCAAACGCCACTTGAAGACTAGTTACAAACAAAAACAACAGCAGGAGGCGAATTGTACCCATGCCTGCCATGTCAGCACGGCAAGTTCTCGAGAATCCAACAACAGAAATGGAGAGAGAACGCCAAGCCTGCCTTTTTTTGGGCAATATTTGCTTCTATTAGTAGAGAATAAACTTTGTATCGTGAGAAAACCTTTGAATTAGCTCAATATTTGTTTGACTTTCATATGCCAAATGTCTGGATATATATAGTTGTAAGCAAGAGATATATCAATAGAAAATGAAAGTACGGGGGAAGATAAGAAGTAGGGATCAATATTAAAAATTAAGGGTTTTGACTTGTCATGTTCCAACAACTATAAATTATATCCATTTGCTTATTAATTTATTAATGTCAGAAATGGGCTATGGTGCATTGCAATGCATGAACCCTCTTATGCATTGCACTATAAATCATGGATTTAAAGTTTCCATAAATGCAGACCCGTGAAATGTTTGGTAAGGATTTTGATGTTTCCTTCTTGCAAGGAACTATGTCTATATGTGTGTGATGTAATATAGGAATTAAGTTATAATGATAATTAATGTTCACAAAATAAGTCGTCAATTGATTATTAAAATAAATAAAAAAACATTCAATTGTACAGCCAGCCAAGAGGGGAGTCGAGGCATGTAATGTTGCACTACTAGAATCCCCAATATTAGCAAGCGTAGGAAGCCCCCTTGCAATAGAAATAGAGCTTTTGAATTTCGCTGATTAAATTAATATTGTTGCAACGGGAGGCGCTTGCAAATAATCACGCTTGCTAATGTCTTCCACTGGCCCTTGCTAATGTCACATATTCCCCCTTGCAAATAATAAGACCCACCCCAAACACCCCAGACACACATTTGTTGCAAGGGCAACCGTTGCAAATAATGTTTAGAATTGTGTTTATATTATTTAATTGTGAATGCCTAAACTATTTGCAAGCGTCGCCGTTGCAAATGTATTTAGAGTGGGTTTTTATATTATTATATTCTGAAAGACCTTATTATTTGCAAGGGCCACCGTTGCATAAGTTCTTAGGATGCTATTTATAATATTTTATTGGTAATACGATATCTATTTGCAAGGGCCACCGTTGCAAATGTTTAACCATATTTTTTAATATTATTCTATTATTAAAGTCAAGAATATTTGCAAGGGACATCGTTGCAATTGAGTTTAGGTTTCAGATATATTAGTTTATTGTGAAGGGCTTAACTATTTGCAAGGGGCACCGTTGCTAATGTTTTCTAAGTTTCGGTTTATATTATTTTATTATAAAAGGAGGAATTTATTAGCAAGGGCCACTGTTGCAATTGTTTCTGACACCCTTAGAAAGAGAGACACACCTAAATTTGATATCTCCATTTGTGACACAATAAATATTAATACAACAATCACATAAATTCGAAATATTAATATAACCACAACAGAATACAATGTTATATTTTGAAATACTAATAACCAAAATACCATATTAATTAGCTTGTGAAGATTATGGAATGAAAAAAACGAAAGGGTGCCATTTGAAGGGGTGGATTCATTGCTTGTAATTAACATCCACAACATAATACAATTTTATAATTCGAAAAATTAATATAAAAAAAAACATATTAATTAGCATTGGATGTGAAGGGGTGTCACCAGTAGATTCTGGAATGAAAAAAACACAAGTGTTTATGAAGGGTTTATGAAAGGGTGGCATGTGAAGGGTTGAATTCATTGCTGGGGCAATGAAGGGTTTATGCCTTGACACTATTTAATTAGAAATTGTTGCTGTCTTCTCCCCCATAGTAGTAATCTAATATGCAACAAACACCATATTAGAGTTTTCATTAGGATTAGAAAAAAACAATTTAAAGAATGGAAAATCCTAATCCTAATCATACTCCTCTTAATCCTAATCCTAATCATCGAAATTCTCATTCTAATCATCCCAATCCTAACCCGGTGCCCGTTATTGTGCAAGGGGCTGACGGGTTAATAATCTATAACAGGCCAGTGGTGACTCAACCCGGAGATGGTTCTGAATGGAGAGTACCGGATCCTCCAGTGCATGAGATTGGCTCTTCGGATGAAGAAGTGAATTTGTTTGGACAGAGCCCTCCCGGTTACCCTTACGGCCCAGTAGGAGAGCCTGTGAGTTTGGGACTGAGGAGAAGCAAGAGAGTTTGGAAAGGGGTGGAAAGGCACAATAATGGGCAACGGGTCAGATATTTCCCGGCTAAAAAGAAGAGACGCCCACGAGGGGGTCAAGATGACTAGTTTGGTTTGACATTACTGTTTTTTACAAATATAACCCTAGGGATGGGGTAATTTGTTTATTTGTAGATGATGTTTTTGGTTGTCAGTCATGTGATGGTTTTTAGAGTTTTTTGATAGAGTTTTTTTTATGCTTGTGATGTTTTAATTCTAAGTTGTTCCCTTCTACAAGCATACTGTTATGAGCAAAATAAGATTGAATGTTAAATGTTAATATTAACATAATAAGGACCAAAAGGAATAATACGACAATGCACTGACCTCACATAGAAGCAATCGCACATGCATCAGATAGGCATAGTTGCTGATAATGTGGAAAAAATTTGAATATTTGTGAGCAATTAGATCATGTTAAATTAATATGTGCATTTATACTATGTGCCACTAACTGAGCCACAATAGAACACAAGAACAAAATGCATAGTATTGAAGCATCTATACTATGCGCCAGTAACAGCATCTGTCTAAGGCTGTGGTAATTGGTAAAAAAGGTGAGTGCTTACCAATTAAAAACCATCTTCCTCCGATTCATAGAATTGACCCCAATAAGCTTCTTGCTGAGCTTGATCCATTTCATCCATGTCATTATCTTCCTCACCATCCTCTACCGGATTGCTATCATTCGTCGCGCGTGGGGGTGTGACCTCCATGATGTCGTCCACTAGGTCGTACTCGTCTTCTTGAATGACGGCATTATCCCAATCAAAACCTGGTCCGTTCGAAACCTCGATGGGAATTGCCCCCATTTCCTCTTGGTAAAATTCAAGGTTTGTGTCGTCTTCATCATGACGAAACTGGCCTTTCGGGGATGTTTTGAACGCAACCCACCATTTTTTTCTTTCAAGAAGCATTGAAGCATAAGGAAGGTAGCTTACTTGGACTGCTTGACATGCCAATACAAATGGTTCATAAGTTTTCAGCCGAGACTCGTGTTTAACCTCGACAATCCCATGTTGGCAGTCGACCTTTACACCATTTGTTATATCAAACCAATAACACTTAAAGAGTACCACCTTGTTACCTCCTTCATATGTGAGCTGAATGACCTCTTCGAGAACTCCATAGTAGTCTTGTGGGGTGCCACCTGATTCGGTTTCTCCTTTGATGCAAACCCCGCTATTTCTTGAACACTTGTCTTGCCCATGAGATTCAGTGTGATAGCGGTAACCATTGATTTCGTACCCTTCATAACAACTCACTCGTTTGAGTGGTTTCATTGCTGCCCTTCGAATGTATGGGTCGCATTCAAGGTCTTGTATTATATTTTGTCTTAACCACTCTGCGAACAGATCTTGACGTGCTTTCCAAAGTCTTTCCGGGGTGGTACCCTTGTTGAGCATAACTGCATCAAACTCCCTACATTGTCCAAGAGCTCTATTAAAATAATAATTTAAGTCATAAATAATAGTTAAATCATTGAATATCATGATATCAGATATCGATTCAGCACTTCTATTAGCACCTTTTGTATATTAAGAGATAATGGAAGTGATAAATAATAATATTGTACCCCAAGTATTTGTCACAGATCTCCGGGCAGTTGAGTAGGACATAAGTGTGTGCTGCCTTATATTCATCGTCAGTGAGAGTCCTTCGATTCTCTCTACCAATGTGATGACCAGTTTTGTCAAAAATCGAAAGGAATCCCCTCGAAGTGTTACATTTTTCATTTCCTTTTGGGTCCTTAATTGTTAAATCTTCAAAATAACACCTAGAAGTAGTGGAAATCTCTTTGACTATGGTAGCCTCAACGATTGATCCCTCAACACGTGCTTTGTTGGTCACTCTCTGCCGTTGTTCTTTGTTACGCCTTAAAATGCAAAAGTGTATTTGAGTTGAGTAATATACTACTATATGATTACAATAGTTTAATAGAAAAGATAATTTAGACTTAAACTTACCTTTCACATGGATACATCCATCGCGACCTTACTGGCCCACCCATTCTAGCCTCATGTGCCAAATGAACCACAAGATGTTGCATAGAATTGAAGAAACCCGGGGGGAAAATTTTCTCCATTTTGCAAATTGTGACAACAATATCTCTTTCTAATTGGTCGATACGAGATGGATCCAGTTCCTTGGCACAAATCTCTCTAAAAAAGCTTGAAACCTCACATAGAACATCCCACACGGGTTCAGGGACAAAATCTCGAAATGCAACGGGTAGTAGACGCTCCATGAACACATGCCAATCATGACTCTTCATCCCAAACAGGCTGTTTGTTGTTAAGTTAACACACCTTGACCAGTTCGATCCGTGGCCATCGGGGAACTTGACTTTATCTTTGATCCAAGTTAGAACTAGCCTCTTGTGCGCTTGTGAAAGTGCGAATGGTGCCTTCGGTTTTTTAATCTTTCCTGGGGTTGTGGTACTAGAGGTTAGGTGTTGTTTGGGTCGATTGCACAAGAGAGCCAAATCTTTGCGAGCTTTTTCGTTATCCTTGGTTTTCTTTCCCATGCTTAAAAGTGTGTTAACCAAAGCTTCCGTGAAATTCTTCTCCGTGTGCATCATATCAATATTGTGTGGCAAGAGATTGTCTTTCCAATATGGCAAACTCCAAAAGATACTCTTCTTTTGCCAATGGTGAGTCACACCATAACCCTCAAATTGTGCTAAACCCACATCTTTACCCCATGACATATCACCTAGTTTGTTCACTTCCTCGAGTATTTGCTCTCCCATCAATCTTGGTGGTGGCCCATCCCACTCTTCTCTGCCTTTAATGAAATTTGTTTTATCTCGACGAAATGGATGATCCATAGGCAACATGCACCTGTGACAATCGAACCAGCATGGTTTTCCACCATGTTCCAATTGGAATGCCTTTGTTGCACCTTGGCAATAATAACAAGCCAATTTACCTTTTGTACCCCACCCGCATAGCATCTCATAAGCCGGATAGTCGCTCACTGTCCAAAGAAGAGTTGCTTTCATGTTGAAATTTTCCTGTCTAGATGCATCCCATGTCATTTCACCGACATCCCACAACTTGTTTAATTCATCGATTAAAGGTTCTAGCAAAATGTCAATGTCCCTACCCGGATGCTTCGGTCCGGGTATGACAAGCGCTAGAAACATGCTTTCCTCTTTCATGATCATCCCCGGGGGTAGGTTGTAGGGAAAGACAAATACCGGCCAACACGAATATGGAGCTGCACTCGAGTTGAATGGCATGAACCCATCCGTCGTTAACCACATTTCTAACCTCTTTAGCGAACTCTGGATACTTCTTGCAAAAATGCTTCCAAGCCTCACCGTCAGCTGGGTGAACCATAATCCCGGGTTTGTCACGCTTACCTTTCTTATGCCACGTCATATGTACCGCATTTGATTTGGTCATATAAAGCCTTTGCAATCTTGGTGTGATTGGTAGATAACGAAGTTTCTTTTATGGGACTGGTTTTGCGTTAGGATTAGGTCCCGGTGGCTTGTACCTTGACATACCGCAAACATCACATTTTGTCTTTTTCCCCCTCTCCTTGCCATAATATAACATGCAAAAGTTGGGGCCTACACTACATATCCTTGCTTATACTCAGTGGGACCCACAAAACATAACCTTGCTAATACTCAGTTGGGCTCCAAAAATCAATGTATTAGCAAGCGTGCTATTTGCAAGCGCCCCCCTTGCAGATACCCTGGACAAGAATATTAACAAGCGTAGCCCTTGCAACAAATCAGAATTCGAGTATTAGCAAGGGAGCTTTAACCAACGGTAGTTATTGCAAGCGCCGCGCTTGCTAATGGCCTTTTTTGGGCTTGTAGCAAGGGCACGCCGTTGCTACAATCAGAATCCTACCGTTGCTAATATTGGAGATTCTAGTAGTGTTGTATTGTACGAAATATATATTATGTACAGGTTAATGATGAAAATCATTACTCCCAAAGTGTGAATTAATTGATAAAGTGATCAACTTTGTAAAGCTTTGACTAACTTCATTACCAAAGTGTCCATAGGATCACGTATCAAGATCTCACCAGTCAACATCTCACCAGAATGCTGGACTGATAATTAAGTGTTAGAACGCCTCAATTTGCATCTAATGAATCAATCCAGATTCAATCATACAAAATTGATAATTCAAACTATTCTCTTATTTTAATTTTGTTTAATTCTATGGTACAAACAATTAAATTTTAATTATACAATTTTGGTTTACATCAATTCTTTTTTCTTTTCTTTTTTAAGTTCTCGTTAAGAAAATTAATTATAAAAAATAATTTCCACGCTCCCTTACCTACTATTATTTTACTTCTATATATCTAAGAAAATTTAAATAATGAATAAATATTTGAAATTTTATAAGGTTTTTGTAAAGAAACAAAACAAAATGAGCATATTTTTTGAATTCTACATATCTTTTGATTAATTTAAACCTAATAATTAATTTGTTATCGTTTGCTTGGTGAAAAGTTTTTGCGAAAATATATATATATAGAGGTAGGCTAATAAACAATCAATTGTTCGTAGCCTCCCGTGCAACCAAGTCGTTTTTCAATTTTTAAAGTCCAAATGATCGATCCAAACCGTTAGATGTGATCTCCATTTTAAAATGTGCTACGAGACCAAATTTTACATTTTTTGAAATTTTTTTACTATTTATTAAGCCACTTTGAAAATCGCTGATCCAACGGTAGTTTCTGATTTTACTGTTTGGTTAAGCCACCGTTGGATCAGCGATTTTCAAAGTGGCTTAATAAATAGTAAAAAAATTCCAAAAAATGTAAAATTTGGTCTCCTAGCACATTTTAATATGGAGATCACATCTAACGGTTTGGATCGATCATTTGGACTTTAAAAATCAGAAAATTACTTGATTGCACGGAAGGCTAGAAACAATCGATTCTTTATTAGCCTACCTATATATATATATATATATATATATATATATGCGCTACATCCTTTTGAAGTTTGACGTTTAATATTATGCATGGATTTAGTTTGTCCTCAGATCTGGTAAATGACAATAAAAAATAAGCACCAAGAATTAATCATATTCAATTTGAAAGATGAAGACATATTTTTATTGTCGACGTCTATCGCAAATTGAAATGTCAATGCACATTAGCCAATAGGGAGCATGCGATGAAAGAGTCTACCTAATGATTTGGTCAAGTGAATGTGACTGTTAACCATATATAGATATGTCAATGCACATTAGCCAATAGGGAGCATGCGATGAAATAGTACAGAACAGTACGGCGTAGAAAAGTTCAGCTAGAGCTTGCAATTGAATGGGAACAATTAATATAAAGAACATTGTAAACGGAAGGAGTCAAAGGAGCACGTACAGATTCAATAAAACAAGTATATATATAGAGGTTGGCAAATATTAAATCGATTGTTTCTGAGATCTCGTGCACTAAATCGTTTTTCAAGTTTTAAAGTCCAAATAGTTGATCCAAACTATTAGATGTGGTCTCTATATTAAAATGTGCTTGGAGACAAAATTTTATATTTTTTTGAACTTTTTTACTATTTATTAAGCCACTTTGAAAATCGCTGATCCAACGGTGACTTCTGGTTTTACTTCTTTGTTAAGCCACCATTGGATCAGCGATTTTCAAAGTGGCTTAATAAATAGTAAAAAACTTCAGAAAAATGTAAAATTTTGTCTCCAAGCACATTTTAATATAGAGACCACATCTAATGGTTTGGATCAACTGTTTGGACTTTGAAAATTGAAAAAAGACTTAGTTGCATGGGACCTCAAGAACAATCAATTTGATATTAGCCAACCTCTGTATATATGCTGCTCTACTTCCATAAGCATATGAGAGTATATGCTTATAAGTCATTTTTTCGTTTTCAAAATCCAAAAAGTCAATCTGAACCGTTAGATGTGATCTCTATATATATTGAAATGTGCTTGGAGACCAAATTTTACATTTTTCTGATTTTTTTTACTATTTATTAAGGCACTTTAAAAATCGCTGATCCAACGGTGACTTAACAAAATAGTAAAAATCAGAAGCCATCGTTGGATTAGCGATTTTCAAAGTGGCTTAATAAATAGTAAAAAAATTCAGAAAAATGTAAAATTTGGTCTCCAAGCACATATTAATATGGAGAACAAGATGAACGGTTCAGATCGACTTTTTGAATTTTGAAATTTCAAATTTGGACTGTGTGTATTTCGGCCCATATGCTACCGAAAGCACATTAGCCTATCTCTCTCTCTCTCTCTCTCTCTCTCTCTCTCTCTATATATATATATATATAGTTAGGATGGGGTGCTATGGATAACATAGAGGCCTCTATGCTACGGCTCAATATTTGAGTTTTCAAAATCCAAACGGTCGATCCGAACCGTTCATCTTATTCTCAATATTAATATCTACTTGGAGACCAAATTTTATAATTTTCTGAATTTTTTTACTATTTATTAAGCCACTTTGAAAATCGCTAATCCAATGGTTTTACTGTTTTGTGCAGCCACCGTTGGATCAACAATTTTGTAAAATACTTAATAAATAGTAAAAAAATTCAGAAAAATGTAAAATTTGGTCTCCAAGCAGATATTAATATGGAGAATAAGATGAATGGTTCGGATCGACCGTTTGGATTTTGAAAACTCGAATATTGAGCCGTAGCATAGAGGCCTCTATGCTATCCATAGCACCCCAGCCTAACTCTATATATATATATGGTCCGGCTAATTTGCTGCCGGCAGCATTTTAGCCGGAGGTGCTGCCACTGTTTTTTCTATTTTTTGATGTTCAAACGATAAATCTAAACCGTTAGATGTTTAATTTATATTATAATCTACTTGGAGACCAAATTTTACATTTTTTAGAATTTTTTTACTATTTATTAAGATGGTTTGAAAACCGCTGATTTCAGTAAATTTCTGCAGCATTGAAATCAGCAGTTTTCAAACCAGCTTAATAAATAGTAAAAAAATTCCAAAAAATGTAAAATTTGGTCTCCAAGTAGATTATAATATAGATTAAACATCTAACGGTTTAGATTTGTCGTTTAAACATCAAAAAATAGAAAAAATGGTGGCAGCACCGCCGGCAGAAATGCTGCCGGCAGCAAATTAGCCACAGCTTATATATATATATATATATATATATATACTAGTTTTATTGAATCTGTGCTCCTATGACTCCTTCCATTTACAATGTTCTTTATATTAATTGTTCCCATTCAATTGCAAGCTCTAGCTGAACTTTTCTACACCGTACTGTTCTGTACACTGGCAGTCTACCTTTCTTAATTATTTCAATTTGACTCTGCCATGGCAGGCTCTCCGAAAGGAAAAAATGTGTCTGAAGTCGAACTCATCCAAGGCCTTAGCCCATCAGAAAAGCACGCTAAATGTTTATCAATATTTATATTTTATAAAATAATAATTAATAAGTAATGTTTCTAATTTATAAAACTTGCCCACGCTTTGCGACTTGGGAATCTATCCGAAGCCATTTGGACAGAAGTGGTATTATACAAACAAATGGAGATCGAGGACACAAAAGATTTAAAAGTAGATTAGAAAAAAAAAATAACAACAAAAATAGAAGTAAGAATATAAAACTAAAATCATTTTTGTTTATATAATTTTGTATATTAAGAATTAATTAAGCTAATATAAATTATTTTTGTCAACCTTTTCAAAGAAAAATGGAGTTGTTGAACATACTTCACAAGTGACACCCCTTTTTTTATTTTCCAATAAGTATATGGATTATTTCTTTGTTTTTGAATGAGTGTTCTTAAATTGAGTGTATGTTATTGACTTACTATGAAATTGATGTAGGCACCATGAATGATGTGTGTTTTGAAAGTTATCTTTTAATAATAATTTATGTGTTGTTCATGATTTTATTACGAATATTATTATTCTTGTTCCTTGAGATTTATATGTTATATCTTTGGAAGTATTCAAGAAGATACTCTTGGTCTTAAATCATAGAACTCCTAAGATGACAAGCATTTAATCACTAAATAAGTTCACAATCGTGGTAATTAAGGAGGAACATTAATTACAGAGGAAGATTGTCATGTAGATTAAAGTACATTGAAGTTCTATAAATATTGATAAATGATTATCATTTAATTACATAAATATATAAAATGTGTATTTTATATATTGAACATGACCTAAATAAATGAAACATTATATGGATTGTGTTTTGTATCATTAATGTTTCTATTGTGTCTTTAGAATCTTAGATATGAGATGTGTAGGTTTTTCACATGAGAAGCATATAATGTGATTGCTATTTAAATACTATCTTATGATAGGAATAAAATAGCAGTTCGTTGTGTACAACTTGTGCGGGAGAAACCTATATGTTAATATTATCATTGTCCCTCAATTTGAGTTATGATATTAATGGGTCCTTGGTAAAGTGGAATTATATCGCATGCAATATAAATGATGCAGTTATAATTATAATTCACTTGAGAGACCAAGAAATTGAATATAATGCAAAAATGACACGATCCTATTTTGCATATTATTCATAATATCATGTGACAAGGATAGACACAAAATTAGTAGATTGAGTAAATGATTACTATGTCGTTTGGATAACTATAATGTAATGATAGAACCTCTTATAGTCAATAATATAAATATTTATATTATTGCCAAGATGACATAGATCCTCTATACGGTCACACCAACTGAAGAGAAACAACAAGTATTTTACATTTCATAATGATGTATAAGATAAAATACATGTGATGAAATGCTAAAATAAAATGTCATAATATGACATGCTTAGATCATAAATAAATTTATGAAGTTATGCAAATATTATTTGGTATAATGTTTGAATACATTATAAGAATAATATAAATATTGTATAATAGAATAATATGAATAATATTATTTGTTTATAAATTAATTTATTAAACCAACCATAAGATGAGATTAAAGAGAGCATGAGATGGCTAAACAAGGCTAGTGGCATTTGTGTAATTGATTCAAACCTTACATAAAGGGTTGCCCTAACCCTTGCCTATTTAAGGGGGCTCATTTGGGAGAGAAATATGCTAATTTTCTACCTATAACACTTGCCAAAATCAGCCCCTTTGAGCAGCCACGTTTTTCCTTTCCCTTTGGCCGAAACTTTGAAGGGAGGTTCTCATATCTCATCTCTTATTGCTAGGTGGTTGGATCTAAGCTCTAAAATTCACATCCATCTATCTAAGAGGTGTGCTAGTTTGTTGTTTAGGTTCAAGGTGAACCAAGAGGTGGAGAGGTGCTTCAATCAAAGATGTTGTTTCCAAGAGATCTAGAAGGAAAATCGACTTCCCTCTAATCAAGAGATTTGACAATCTCTTTAGGTATAAATTATTATCTCCTCTTGTATAAGAAATGAATAAATTTATTTATTTTTATTTAGTACACATTAGGTGCTTAATGAAACTATTAAGAAATTTCTTGTTTGCTATTGTCATATAAATAACGTCCTTTGTGTATTGAGCCAAGTGGTGATAGGAAAAATTTTAAATTCTCATCACATAGGCATACACATGAAATCCTACAATGGTATCAGAGCTTTGGTTTATTTTTATGACAATTAGACTATTTAATTAGTGCTAATTTAGTTGCACAAGTGTTTAGTTAACTATCTCTCAAGTTTCTTGTTCATAGATTTGTCAATTTTTGTTCTTAAGGTATTAAATTATTTTGGTATTGTTTGAATCAAGAATTTTTGTGGATTTAAAATTTCTACATTAGTTTATGATATGTAGATGGATATTCTAAAATAAAATAGGGAGTTTAGACCGTTTTATTAAGATAAACAAAAATAACAAAACAGGTACAGCTCAGTTTTTTCTGTGCTCAGTTTTTCTGTTTTGATTAAGATTCAAAATATCATATCTAGAATTTGGCTGAATGGATTTTTGTGTTCCACCTATCATTAGAAAGATAGGGAAGTCTAGTTTCTGAAAAACTATATTTTGCAATACAAAAATATTACGGATTTTGTGTGAAATTAAAAATTATAGAGACAACTACAATCTGTTTTCAGAAATGGAACCCGAAATTGAAATGTAATTTTCTCACAAACTAATAAATATTTTTTTATGTTCTTTATATTTCCAGAAAGGTGCTTAAGTCTAGTTTTCAAAAATGTATAGTTTGAATTATAGTTCGAAACACATAATCTTGGGCATAGAAAACATTGACTGGTGCGCAGCAGACTAAAACTGGAAATTTTATAATGGAAACGAAATCCATCCTCGAAAATTTAGAGAGATTTTGATGGCATGCATTTGGTTGAATAGGAACATCCACATAAAATGGGTGTCATTAGATCTGTGTTAGAATTTTCTTAATGTGAAGACGATCCGAAATTATTGCGATGATGACATGATTTATTGATCATAAAATTTGTAAGGCTTTCAAATATTTTTACTATGAGATATCATTCATATAATTTGTTGACTTTTGCTTGTAGTTCCCAATTGAAGTTAAATTACCGGTGTTATACCAACTAAATGAATTCGTGGGTCCCTTGTCAGTGTGAGAGTGTTTAAATGAATTGCTGCCCGCGCCCCCATTCTGCCTGACCCTTCTGCCCGACTCCCTCGTTTATCTCATCCGCACATTTGACTGGGTCAAAATTGACCCGTTCAGCCTCAACTTGCAACCCAGGTTGTAACACAAATTAATACACCAATTGAACCTCAAATCCATTGCGTTTAATTTAATTCGTATTTATTCATTTAGTTGTCATTTTAATCCAATTTATTGGTCCATCTCAATTTTGATATGAAGATCTTGTTAAACAGTCCATATGAATTGTTTGGACTTTGAAATGAAGATATTGATACATGATTGGATCACGAATCCATCCGCGCTATGAATAATAATACCAAATTAACCTGACTATATCATGTGTAGACAATATGGTTGTATTCATTAATTGTGCGGACCTCAGTATTTCAGACAATTATTTGTGTGTAGACAGTACGGTCCGCATAGACATAAAAATATTTGAAGGCCTTACATCAAAGATGTACAGTTTATAGTCGCAATTAATCACAATTTCAGAGGAACATCAAATTTTCCCACATACTAGAACTAATTTTACGGAGCTTTGTTTCGGAAACAGAAATATGCGTTCAATAAAAAATAAATTTTCTAAATAAGAAATAATATTAAATATAATTTAAACATAAAAATATTCATATAACTTTAATATATAATTATATAATGTAATCATTGAATACGTTAAATAAAGCGGCCACACGATTTACTCATTCTGCGTTATTTATTCGTTACGCGAGAAGGCGTGAATTACGAAGATTTATTCAATTTTATATAAATTTTGATAGAAAGTAAAAGGTCATTGGGAAAAAATAATTCTATTTTGTACGATTGGAATTAAAATTTGTCCAAACAATTTTATTTAGTCTTATCTGTTGAGTTTGAAGACAAGGAGAAATTTTGGATCAACAGCTTTAGTGGATGTTTTTTGTCTAAAGAATCATCACTAAGTTATCAGTGGTTATTGATAGGATCGATTTAATATAAAAACAAAACTTAATATATTTAGTAGTGGAAGAGATAACACTCTATAGCAGAAAATTTACTTTTATTATCAATATTCTCTTACTTTCTTACATTCAAAATATTTTTACACATTATATAGACCCATATAAACTTTCTACACACTCTAACACTAAATGACATCTAATCCTCTCATTAACCTTCTCTATTTCCTATACATGTTTTTCATCTTTCAATACAACCTAGGAGACCACAACATGCATCTAGAGAATTTCAATACATTCATGATAATTGTAGAGAGTTCACACATTAACTAATACATTTGACTAATTGACCAACTAATTAAGTTTACTATTTTTTATTTTTTGTGCGTATTGAGAAATAAAATCTTAGCCTCAGTAAATATCATCATAGGCATAGTTTAGGAAACAAATAAGGCTAGCATCATGTATAGCTGTTAAGCCATATTTAGTATCTAGCCTAATCTTTGTAAATTACTGTAATTAAAGCACAATCAGGGTAAATATTTCAGCCACTGTAATTTAGGAAAGAGCCTAACAGCTAGTAGAAATTAGGCTATAAATACTCTTGTATAGAGCTTGTAAAAAATATACAACAATCAATAAAAGCACTGTTAATCCATTCTCTGTTCCACTTTAAAATTCAACAGTGCGGCTCTTTCTCTTTGTTGCTTCTTCTTCAAGCTCTTCTAGGTTTTGATCTCTTCTTCTTAAAACTGTAAGAGAGTGTGTGAGTAAGCGTTATTGTGCTTGATAATCTCTTGTATTTGTAAGATTATTGATTTAGTAGATTTGTGTTGTGTGCTCTCGTATTTTTCCTCCGAAAGAGTTGGTTTCTTTGTAAATCTTGCGTATTTTCTCATTTCTTGTGCTTGCTTGCTGTTTTGGTTTCTTTGTGTAACTCCCTTATTTCTCTATTCATTTGAGTATTGGTGTATGCACACAAAGTTTTCGAAAAAATTTCTCTTTCAAGCATTTGTGTAGTTCAACCTTGCTATTTACCTATCATTCCCAACACTATCAAGTTTGCACAAGTTTGCACAACATTACTACGACTTAATTACAAAGCCAAAAGCTCACTCCTCGGCGTGTCACCTGACCACCTCCACTTGAAACCCCCCTCTTTATACCAACCGATCAACAATGGCGGGAAAAAGAAAGGCAAACAACCAGCTCCACTGTTCCAAGGATCTAGATTTCTGCTGCTTGAGCAACGATGCATGGCATATGGTAAGCCTCTATAAGGTCGACGAACTTCTGCGAGTAATGTACGTAAACTTCCTTGAAGATTATGATGAATTCAACCACAGCGACCAATTTGAGAGCCCGGAATAGATTTTGGAGCTGCTCTGTAGATTTCGCCGCCCAGCCATACAGCTTCAGGATTGGCAATGTGGCCAAATCACTGAAGGAAAGGTGGTTTTGGCTTGTCACAAGTTCTCGACTGATGAGCTCTTGTTCTGCGAAGCAACAGTGGATTCCGTAAGTTCTATTTTTATTTTTTATTTTTTGTGTTTAACAAACAATTTTAGAATTTTAGGTGGAAGATCAATAAGTCATGGACAGGGGCGGAGACCAGTGAGAATCGAGGAAAGCACCTACCCTCCGGCGGAAAAAAAAACTTCATAATATATTATTTTTGAGAAAATTATAAAATATAGTTATATTTTATAATTATAAGAAATTATAAAAATATGGCTTATACTAGCCTTTTTAGGTACTTCCTGATGCCTATTTCTAGGAAAATGTATAATATAAAGGGTTGTTAATTATATGAACAGAGTTGGATTTCAAAATTTTGAACAGAGTTGCTATTAGTTGCTTGTTTGCTACTTCTGTAATTGGAAAAAAAAAAAAAAAAAAAACAGCATCTGAAGTGGCTAAGCTTACTCCTCTTTGTTGCATCAGAAATATTGACAGTTGAACAACATTAAATCTAATTATTACGAGTTTCGTTAAGCATGATTGTAAGAGAAACGTGTGATTGTCTAAAATTATAAAATTGGAATCATGCTAGCTAGCTAGTGTGCCATCTTTGTCACTGACATCCATTTGCCCCTTTAAGCTTCTCACTTAGACGAGGTTAACAAAAATGAAGAGTTAAAAGATCTTTTTTCTTCCTTTTCTGCATAGCCTGTTTTACCCTATGTTAACAAATGGCTATTTCATTGGTGCACTTTACTGTACTGATTTAATTAGAACAGAAAGTTAATTATGTACTACTCTAGTAAGTAATGGCAAACTTAAAAAATATCAAATACTGGTTTCTCTTCTTATGTTTAATTCATTGTTTTGTTCCAGGACTAATTCTTGTAATTTGATTCAGTGTTGTTAAGGCTAAGAACTTTGAAGACTACAACTTCATAAGCAAATGAGTTTTGTTATGTCAGAGTCGATATGGAACACCATTTAAGGAGCCTTTTAATTTATCATCTATTGTACATACCATCTAATTTTCATTACATCTGCACATAGGCTAGAAAACTTGCACCAAATGTAAACTTTGGTGCCGCAAACCTTGCATGCAATAATAAACAATAATACACTGCTTATTTGGTATTTGAATTAACTTCATTACTCATCAAACGCGGTCTCTTAACTAGGCCTTTGTTATACTTCATAAATTTTAATTCAAAGAAAACTCTGGTTTCACAAACCTTGCATGCGATGATGAACTATACAAATGCTTCTTATTTGGTATATGAATGAAGTATATTACTACTTAAATACAGTCTCTTAGTGCTTCTTTCTTTAAACTCCAGGTTTCACGGTTAGAACACAGGGACAATGGTACAGAAGAGCAAGCACGCACTTGCAAATTCAGTCTAAAATGGAAACATGGTCCCAGGATGGGGGAGACTGACACAGTGGGAACTGAAGATATATGCCTCATCCAGGAATAACCAGTAGAGGATCCGGTTCTGGATAACTTTATTGACACTGCACGAAAGTCTCTGGAGAAGCACATGGGAAATTTAGTGAAACAAGGTGGGAGTTCTGGTGTAAATCCTGCTACTTCTCATGGAGCCTCTCCATGTCCTTCTAAGTTCTAACTTGCGAGAGCCGATAGATGTCTACTATTCTGATGGCTCACCACATCATGAGGTACTTCTATTACAATTTCATTTGAAACTAGCTTTTGATATGGTTGTCACTTGTCAGCATGGACACGGTGCAGCACACTAGCCTATTAGCTATGTGTGTAGGGACAAAATTCAACTTTTTTATAATTATAAGAATTATATAAATATGGCTTATACTTTCTGGCTCTGCCCGTTGATGCTCTAGCCTTTTTAGGTACTTGCTGATGCCTATTTCTAGAAAAATGTAAAATATAGAAGGTAGTTAATTATATGAACAGAGTTACTATTAATTGCTTGTTGCCTCTTCTGTAATTGGAAAAAAAAGAAGGAAAAACACTAAAAGAGGATCTGAAGTGGCTAAGCTTCCTCGTCTTTGTTCCATTAGATTGACAGTTGAACAAGTGAACAACATTAAATCTAATTATTATGACTTTTGTTAAGCATGATTGTAAGAGAAACGTGTGATTGTTTAAAATTATAAAATCGCAATCGTGCTTGGTGTCCCACTCCCATCTTTGTCACTGACATCTATTTGGCCCTTTAAGCAGCTTAGACGAGGTGAACAAAAATGAAGAGATAAAAGATCTTTTTTCTTCCTTTTCTGGATAACCTGTTTTACTGTACTGATTTCATTAGAACAGCAAGTTAATTATGTACTACTCTAGTAAGTAATGGCAAACTCATGCCTCATCCAGGAATTGCCAGTAGAGGATTCGGTTCTGGAGGACTTTATTGACACTGCACGAAAGTCTATGGAGAAGCGCATGGGAAATTTAGTGAATCAAGGAGGGAGTTCTGGTATAAATCTTGCTACTTCTCACGGGGCCTCTCCATCTCCTTCTAACCTGCGAGAGCTGATAGATGTGTACTATTATGATGGTTCACCACATCATCAGGTACTTGTATTACAATTTCATTTCAAACTAGCTTTTGATATGGCTGCCAACATGGACACGGTGCCACACACTAGCCTATTAGCTAGTGGCCGGCAGGATTCTGTTTGAATTTTCAGTGAAATACAAGATCATTATAAGTCATATATAATACAGTACAGGCCATGAGGGTTGATTACTAATGTAACAACGTCAAACAGTCTTGCTAGGAAACTTAGGATATTTCACTATACAGTATGTTTCAATAACGACTCTACATGAATTTGTATGGTAAGAAAAAGTGAAACTATAAAAAATTCACAGTATCTAGAAAAGACACAATTCACACTGATTATCAAAGAGAGGAAATATTGAAGAGTTATTTTTATCATATTGGAAAAGAGCTCCCATCAATCAACCCCATCTATCTATGCGTATCTATTTGGAACATAAATTCTTATGGGATCTTTCAGTAGTTGTAGGGTAGTAAGCTATATATTGTGATTCTGCTGTCTTTACAACCTAAGTAAGATCTAGAGACAATAAGCACATTCAGCTTCGGAATTTCTAATGACAAGGAAGACAGCAAAGTTGTGGATATGATTGTGAGCCGGCCGGTTAGGGTTTCATAATTTTTATTTGGGAAAGATTAGATATTTCTTGTTTTTCTTAGATGGTACTAGCGCCGCATAGGTACAAGTGAGTGTAAAATGTGACTTATTAGGGTTTGTATATTGAGCGGTTGGGATTTTGTGTGCTATAGCCTATCATTAGCCGAAGCTGTCTGATCATGTGGGTAATTTGGGGATTACAAAATTGGAAACCCCTGCTACAAAAGGTTATTGCCCTAAATCATTCTCTCTTTGTTATGTTCCTCTTGATTTCTTCAATTTCTTTCACTTTTTGCGATAATCCGATCCAGCTCTTGCAATGTCTATGACAAGCAGCAGCGCTTCTACCGATACCATCTCCTGCATTATTTCCAGCTTGGCAAATCTCATCTCTTCTATTAACTCCTATTATTTCCTCTTTCTTGCTTTACCCATCCTTGGTTTGAGTTCCTTCTCCTTCAACCCTGCCATCGATCATTCCTCTGGACTCCTGAGAGACATCACTGTCTATTTGTTCCCCAGAAAAATGGGCCAGGGTTAGTTTACAACTGTGATGTGGTTTTATTTTGGAGATATTTCCATGAGATACTGTGCACGTATAAATTATTTTAAACTATACTTGCTATTTTTGAAGTAGGAATGTATCCATATATGTCATTGGAAAACCAATAACTGTCACACCCCGACAACAGGGCTGACAACCCGCCGCGCTTATCAGCGCAAGGCGATTCAATCATCATACACAATCAAGTATATACATAAATTACCAATGACAAGACAAGAGCCACAATACATGAATAAACTTTTCTTCTAAGTTTCGAAATTGACATGTAACAAACAATTTGAAAATAAACCTCTTACGGTACAATAAAATCCAATCAAAGTACCATAACAGATTTATTTAAAGTGAACCAAATACTCATCTTTGTGGCATGTCACGCAGTCCTCTAGTTCGGCATCTCACTTTTGTGTCTCGCGCTTTGTACTTGGAACCCACCGAAATGGAAATGTGAGAAATGGAAAATCTCCCAGTGCGGTATTCAGTTTCAGTCGAGTTATTCTAAGACCCAACTAACTAAACCCAACCACACCGAGTTCAAATATAAGGAGAAAACATTGATAATTCAAATTCAAGAAGAATTTACAAAACAAAAACCAATCAAATATCATATAAATTGTTTGCCCTGAAATATGCATGTCTAATTGCTTTACCATAATATTAGTTCCTATTATGCAATGCTCATGTATTATGTCCAATCCACCAATGTTCAAACCATAACTAATTAGCATATCACATAAACTGATCAACAACAAAAGTATAACTTAAATAGAAGTACACATATCAAGTAACATAATATGAATTCATATCATGCAATGCTCAAAATCATATCAAATACTCAAATGTTGATGTGTAGAATTTTTAAGAAACTCATCCAAGTTTTAATAATAAAACTTCAATATGCTTTATTCACAACTATTCATGATAGAATAAAATATCATTATACTAGATAAAATTTTTGGTATTAACAATACTGGGTCATGCGCTACAAGTACAGCGCCTACATGACCGTTAAGCCTCATACAGGACTCCGATCATGCACTACCACGAATATGGCGCCTACACAATTTCTATTATGGCCATAACCTGAAATTATGCGCTTATCCCAAATAGGGCGCCTACATGACTAAAGTTATGCGCTACAAGTACAGCGCCTACATAACCGAGTCATGCGCTACCACGAATATGGCGCCTATACAATTTATGTTATGCGCTACAAGTTCAGTGCCTACATAACAAAAATTACACGCTTACCCTGAATATGGCGCCTATGCAATTTTTGTTATGCGCTACAGGTTCAGCGCCTACATAACAGAAATTACACGCTTACCCCGAATAGGGCGCATACATGATCGTCAGGTTTCAAATATCTGGTTCTTTAACACATTTCATTTAAAACAAGTAAATAATTCACATCATGCTATGTATCATGCATCCAATATATCATGCAAAATTTATGGTTCAACTCATGTCATACATTTATGAAAATTACTATGCATCCACATTATGGTAAGGTTCATTTCAATCAAACTCATGCATTAGCTAAGTTGCTTTGTACCATATTATTCACCAACTTATGAATTATATGATCATGTCACAAAAACAAATTAAGCATTCAAAACATGTAGTTTCAAATCCATAATAAACATTCAAATATAATCTGACCAACGAAAAGGAGAACAGCAAGCAATAATCAAGAAAAGTAGCAATCAAGTGAACCAAATCATTTTTCAACTATTGTTAAACTAACCAATTAAATTCATGATATGCTCTGGTCTCAACTTAAGATTCATGCATGTTCATTTTTCTAAAATTACACTACCTTCATGTCTATAGGTTGTTACCATACCGATTGATTTGGTTAACCTAGTGCCGAGTATTGAAGAATAAAGATCATTACCTCCTATATCACTCATCATTGGCAACTTAGGCAACAAATAATATAACATCAAAATGTATAACTGTCACACTAATTAGGTAATTAGCTGGATATTAGCAACGGCTAGTAAATCTTGTAATTAAGACAAAATTAGGATATAGATTATAATCTCTGTAAATTAGGAAACAGCCTAACGGCTAGTAGAATTTTAGCCTATGAATAACCATGTACAGATATTGTAAAATAACAACAATCAATAATACAATATTTTCATTATTCTCATCTTCACTCTAAAAATTCCACACCGAGGATGTTATTATGAGTTATACAAATTTTGGCATTTATATCAATTTCAGTGCAATCCCTTTGTATTTGGTCAATACCCATATGTTATGCATGCCTTCCACCATTACCCAATAATTGATCAGTACTTGCTATATGACAATCAAACAACCCAATTTAACAATTATAAGCAAGCAATAAAAATAGTAAGTAAACAATCAACAATCAAGAAAACTAAATCAATAATTATAATCTAGCATTCACAATCAATAAAATTAGTTGGATGGAGCTAAGAATAACTCGAAATCCGCACCTTAGCAATGTTGAGCACAACAAGACTTGGAGTCAGTCCACTGTTCAGAATCGAGTCGATCGAGTCATTCGAGAGCAGCCACAAAGACAAAAGCAACTAAGGAAACCAATACATTGTCGTCTTCTCTAACATTCTCATTTCCCGGTCACATCGAACTACCGACACCTCTAATTTCTCCTCTCTTTTATTTCTTTTTTTTTTCTTTCCTCGCTGTCTCTTCTCTATGTTCTTTTCTCCTCTTGTTTCTCCGCCATTGTGTATTAATTAGAGGTCATAGTTAAGCGGCAAGCCAAATGTAAATGGGATTAGGTGGTGTTCAAATTAGTGGCCAAGATAGTTACACGTGTCTTGAGCATGGTTTCATTAAGAGAAATTTACACCAAACCCCTTATGATTAATTTATTTGCACCAAACCCCTTATTTTATTAGAAATAAATTGACATTCAAAGTATATTTTCCATTGACATGCATGAGGTTTAAATAAATTTTAAGATACCTTAATTAAGCTAGACCAAGTATTTTCCACTCATTATATGACAAGTAAAAATAAATCAATTAACACCTAATTAATTTACGGTACTATATAAAAATAATTTAATATATATTATAATATTTCCAGAATTTCTTATTTTAAGACAAACAAAATTAATCAATCAACTTCTGCTAAAGATTTTATAATTATCTATTTTCAAATTATATTTTATTTTTCTATGTATTTAAAGTGTATTAATTTCAAATTGTTGAAATACACAAATTTATAATATACTTCAAAATCTACATTGATATTTCTTTAACACACTTTATATTAGGTTAAAATAAATTTTCATGTATTAAAAAATTAGGCTGTTACAATAAGCTCAGTATTCCTTTTCTATTCCTGTCATAAATATTTATTGTCAACTGATATGCTTGTTATAATTGTCGATTGTAAATACTTGTTTCTTTTTTTCTTTTTTTTGAAATACTTAGTAGGAGCTACTAAGTGTTGTATTAAACTGATGCACTCCATGCACAATATGCAGTGGAGCTCCTGCTTACAACTTATACAACATCATTTATCAGATAGCCTTAATTACAACATCAATCTTGCCAATTAAGCTAAAGGATAAAAAACTCCTCTGATACAGTATCTTACTGTTAGCCTATCCCTTTTTTACTGGCCACCCCTTTACAAAATTTCATCCACAAGGATCCCTCTTCTATAACCCTGACAGCCAGTAGTCTAGGTGGTAAATCTTTGCTGCGAAATATTTTCATATAAGCTGTATCAAATAGTCTAGTCTAGGTGGATAAATACTTGTTTCTTAAACCAAAATTTTATGTTGATTTTCATATAAGCTGGAAAATATATTAATTAAATGCAACAAAAATATGCAAACATCTTTTGATTTGCATTGAAATTGCGGGTCTCCTATAAATAAAACAATCCCAATATTTGCTAACTTTTTATGTAGGAATGTATCAATATATGTCATTGGAAAAACAATAGCCTTGGTGTTCCTTCTCTATTCCTGTCATAAATAATGCGGCCATTTTTATTAATATCCTTAAAAAAAACTTAATTTTAAAAATAACCCTACATTTAATTTTTTATTGAAAATGCTCCAACCGCCAGGCCCACGGGCGGCCCAAAACACAAGTGGACCACCCGTGGCTGGGGTGCTCCATACCA
>NC_135949.1:5075000-5135000 GCF_964058835.1 Carex rostrata
ACCATAATAAATGCCAAGTCCTTAATTAGTGCTATATTTAGACTTGTGATATCCAACTGACAAATAAAATCAAAGTTCACCAAAAAAATAAAAATAAAAAAATCAAAGTTATAAAAATTTACGACATCACTTCGTAAATATATCAAATTTTTTATTTTTTGGCATACACTCTAAATAAGAAAACTTTTTTTTCACAAAATTATTCAAATCAAAATACTAAGATCTCTTAAAAAAAACAAAAAAAATAAAACATGGGGCGCCCCAGCCAGGGGCACTCCGCTAGTTGGTATGGAGCGCCCCAGCCACGGGCGGTCCACTTGTGTTTTGGGCCGCCCGTGGGCCTGGCGGTTGGGGCATTTTTAATAAAAAAATAAATGTAAGGTTATTTAAAATTTTTTTTTTAAGGATATTAATAAAAATGGCCATAAATAATGCCCATTTATATGCTTGTTATAATTGTTGCTTGTAATTTTGTGAACTCTGTTGTTTAAACAATTTTTTTTTTGTTGATTAAATGTAGGATAGAAAATGTCTTCGTTAAATGCGATAAAAAGATGCAAACATCTTTTCATTTTCATTGAAATTGCTGCTCTCCTTAAAATAAAACAATCCCAATAACGTTCATAAAATAAATTCATTTTTCGCATGATATCATTACAAATTCGGTAATTATTCGTTTATAATTTAGAATACCTTCATGTATAGTATAGGTTGGCTTTAAATTCAATACTATGTTGATTCCAGGTAGATGATGCTATTGGGCAAACCAGAGATAGCATTGGGACTCTAAGAGAGGAGAAGGATGCGTTGGAGGAACGATGTTCCCGAGCAGAGGCTGAGGTTGTGACTTGCGAGGCTGAAGGCAGTACTGGCAGGTGCAGCTTCCGCCTGGGAGAAGGAAAAGGCTGAGGTGGCGAGCCTGAAGGCAGAACAGGCACATGTAGCATCTGCCTGGGAGAATGAGAAGGCTGAGGTCGCGAGGCTGAAGGGTGCAGCATCTGCTTGGGAGAAGGAGAAGTCTGAGTTGGAGAGGAAGGTTGAGCATTTGGAGGAAGTTCTTGCTGGGGAGTTGTACTTCCAAAAAGAAAAGGAACGCTATGAAGGTCTGCTTCAGGAACTCAAAGGTCAGATGCAAGTTGCAAAGGTAGAGAGGGAACAAGCTATTTTAGCGTTGTATGAGGTTGAGTCAAAGTTGAAGGGGAAAAGGTACAAGGTTGGAAAGTCTGCATCTGAATGGAAGATTCCTGAGCACCTCACTTTGCCTCCTTCAGATGCAGTGCTGAGTACAATAAGAAACAGCCAGGCTTTTGCTCCCTTCAGTCGCCAGATTGAAAAGGAAATCCTTGAACATGATGCAACACAATGCAAGATCACCAAATCAAGTAACAATAAAAAAGGTGCAGTTTATATAGTCTTATTAGGAGCATGGTGACATAAGTACTGCTAATTAAATTTTCTTGCAAACCAACCAAATGTTTGTTGTTACCATTGAAGAGTTGTAACAGTTATGGGTACCAGAATGTCTTACCAACCAGTTCGGTTAAGGTCCCATAGCAAGCAGCCAGATTGTCAATGTGACAACATCAAGAAGAACAGTGTATTTAGTCAAAGATACATTCGAAAATGTACCTGCAATACTTGGATAAATCGCCAACAGTATAAGCATTTTAAATTGATACATCCTTTTACCCTGTTAATTAAATTCACTCTTCATCAACTTTTTGCTGCATGTTTAATCAGTCATTATTTGAGTCGTTTATACTTGGTAAATTGAATAGGTGTGTCTCTTTTGCAGTAATATAATTATCGGAAACCAAGTGAAGAGTGCTTCGTACCAGATCTGTAGGATATGAGGAAGCAACAAAACGCATAATCTCTTCAAGGGCGATTTTGTACCAGTTGCTTTTGTGAGTTGTATTCTTGATGGTAACATGTATGAACATATTTGATCTGTTAGCGTGCTGTTCTGGCGTCTTGGATCTGATAGTATGTCGTTCTGTATTTTTTTCGTTGGAAAACAATAGTTGCTGATAGTTAGTTGGACAAAAGTTATATTATGGTAGTAGGAGTGTCAATGGTATATTCGATAAGGCGGGTATGAGTAAGGTTTTTTTTTCGTTAGCTTATTTAATATGGATATGGATAATAATTTTGTCCGTTAACTAAATAGATAAGAGTATGGGTAATGGCTATTTCATACCCGTTACTCTATAGGGTAATTATAAAATCTAAATATATATTCAATTTAATTTTCAACCCACTTAAATATATATTTGTGTTTTTGAATTTTCTTCCTTTATAAAAAACAATTTAGTTGGAATATGTTGATTGCACATTTATTTGTATTTTTTTATTAGAAATGCAATTACATATGTGTGAAATGAATGAGTTTTTGATATTTAATTTGTAAAATATAATAAAACTAATTATTATATTATATGTTATTCACCCGTTACCGTTTCGTTATCCGATAATATTAATGGGTAAGGATAGGGTAGGAAAATGTCATATTTTAATGAGTATGGGCAGGATATGGGTAAAATCAATTTTAATGAATATGGGTATGAAAATGTCTTCACCCGACCCGTACCGTACCCATTGACACCCCTACTATAAACTTTATATCTTTGATGACCCTTAGTGTTCAGACATGAATTTGACTGTATTTACATATAATTGTGGTTCAATGCATTCAAAACTTCACAAATAATAGTTTCTCTTTTTTCACAAGGGGCATATTTATTTTTTTCAAAAAATTCTATGTACGAAACAGAAATCAATGAATGTATTGCACTTGTTGCTCATGCATCTGATGTGCCATTAATTGTATACTAATTGGTACAATGAATTAATGGAAACCAAATCCATCCTCGAACTTTTAGAGAAATTTAGTGTCTAAATGCATTGCTCCCCGCGCCCCATTCTGCCTGCAATCACACAACACAGAAAGAAAGAAAATTGAGAGAGAATCAAAATCAGAACACACAGATTTTACGTGGGAAACCCTCTAGGGGAAGAAAACCCACGGCCGCTCGCCAAACAAAATCCACTATTTCTCGAAGTCAGTTACAACAAATTACAGAGAGATTTAATGTATAAATAAAAGATAAACCCACTGAAAGGGCGCAACAAAAAGATTAATCTGGACCGTCCATCTTGATCGGTAATTTGACTAATCTGGGCCGTCGGTTAAAGGATTTTCATGCAATGTGACTTCTCAGAAATAAAATTCTCCGAGCTCTCAGACACCGCTCGCAGGGGGCTGCCGCCCCCCTGCCACCCCCCTCGGCATACTCCTAGAATCAGGCCCACATACATAACACCCGACTCCCTTGTTTATCTCATCCTCGCATTTGACGAATTCACATCCTCCCCGGTACTGTAATAGGGAATCTTTTACAATTAGGACCGTTCTTTTTAACTTGGCACAAATCTCATAGCCCAATAATACTACCCCTGCGCTAGTCCAAATCTCAAAGTGGCTGAGAGTTAATCTCAAACCGTAAAGTGAAGGAAATCTTTTACACAATGGAGAGGATACCTGTCCACATTTGACTGGGAAAAATTTGTCCCGTTTTCCTCAACTTGCGACCCATGTCGTAACACAAATACACCAATTGAGGAGTCCGTGTCCCCCCAGGTACCTGAGGTGCAATTGAAACAAATGGACAGCCCAGATTAATTTTATTCAGGTCAAACTCAATCTGGTGGCTGTTGAGGCTGTAGGCGATCTTCTTTAAGATTCGTGCCAAGTGAATGAACGGTCTAGATTCACCACTTGCACCTCAGGTACCTGGGGTGATACGGATTCCCAATTGAGCCCCAAATCCATTGCATTTAATTTAATTCGTAATTATTCATTTAGTCGTCATTTTAATCCAGTTTATTGATCCTGTCAATCCTCAATTTTGATATGAAGATCTTGTTGAACTGTTCATATCGATTGCTTGGACTTTGAAAATGAAAATATTGATTCATAGTACAGATCCATCCGCGCTATGAAAAATACCAAACCTGACTATATCATGTGTAGACAGTACGGAATTGTCAGAAGTAAACAAAAATGAAGGGAGAAGTGAATGACCCAACCCCAAGCTAACTCTAGTATATATGTATTTGACGAATAAAGCCAAATATACGGTGCCAACGCTAGCAAAATATACCAATTTTTCATTCAATGGTGCCACCAATTTCGTTATTTTTTTTTAATTGTATTAGATAATTGGCAGTGCTTGCTTCAGTGCCACTTATCTTACTCTTTTATCATGCTTCAAAATATTATGGTATGCTAGTATATTTCTAATAAATGATGCATAGTACGGACCAACATATATTGACTATTTTGGACTTTAAAAATGAAAATAATGATACAAAGTATGGATCAAATCGTGCTATGTGTAGTACGATAGCCTCACTCTAAGATAATTAAGATTTGAGTTTTTTTTAGCAGATTGATAATTTGAATTACTGTTTGTGCAGCTTCAGGCTTCAGCTCCTCTTATAGAAGACAATTACAACAATGCCCCTCTGGGTGATGAAGATGCAATATTTGAAAATTTAGACAACAGTTCAGATGAGACGAAGGCAAATTCCGAAGCGGAAATGTATCATAGTTATGATTATGACATGGTGAATGGCAATACTTTTGATCCTACGACAATTCTATCAGAGCTTGCGAACGAGAATTTTGTCGAGCTTAGTGACTTTCTCTCTGCCTTAATTAGGATAGGCATCTGATAGAGATTCAATGTCGAAGGGTTCTTGTAAACCTAGTATGCATAGTAATTAATACTCTCCTCATTTCAGATGACCCTCATGGATGCATCAATTTGTTGTAGTTGATTTTGAGGCAATGTGTCAGGAGGAATAAGTGGTGAATGACCTAAATGACACTCTGAAAAAGGATTTATCAGAGAATTGCCAGAAAAGAGAGGGTGTAAGTTATTAGAATGCTGACTGTACTGATAGTATGGGAGGGGTGATTTGTAATTTGTAGGGAAAGATCTGATAGGATAATTTTTTGTCAAGGAAGGCTGAATAGTTCTGTTAGTTGTAACATTGTCAGATGGTACAAGTGCCATTTTGAACATGTTCCATGGGGTGATGAAAAAGACCTTATTTGTTGAACAAAATGTACATAGTTATCTTTGGAATGTTTTTTTAGACTAATATGATATTTTGTGTCAAGACATTTTTTTTTTTTTCAGAATTCAATATGTATGATGGGAGAATAACAAAACTATGAAGTAACTACTATCTAATATAATCAATTGGCGACACACAAATCTTTCATGAGTAAACTACTAAGAATGGATAATCAAATTTGCATGATCTCTTCATCTTTTATATAAGTTATAAATTACATATACAAGATATATAAGTCATGAAAATGCAAGACATCAGATATATTACACGTAAAGATTGCATTCTGATAGTTCAACTTATTAAACAGATTTTGTGAAATAAAATATTAGAGAAAACCAAAATTAACAGTATAAACTGGTACATTCTTAACTGAGAGATGGCTATTCGAACTGTCGACAAATTATTCCATTTTGTAATCAGGATTACAGTCCTATGCGATCGAACGGCAGATATGATCCCACATAATAACTCTGGCACGACAGGGGAGAAGCAACCACTCGCACTTCATCATTGTTGACTCTTAAACCCTTTTCTCTTCTTTACTATTATTTGATCTTTTGGTATCAGATCCCTCGAAATTATTTAATTAGAAAGCACGAAAAATGGAGAGAGGAGAAATCTATTTTTTTTTTTTTTTTTTTTTTTTGTACGTGGAGAGATATGAGAACCGAGGCGGTGAGGTTTTTGTAGGAGGATTATAAAAAAAATAATTATTATCAATTAATTGTTCAAAAAGATTTGGTTTATTGAATCACTTAATTTGGAGACACTATTGTTTAGTTGGAATTAAAATATTTTTAGTATTCCTAATGAAATAAAATAAAATATTTTACTGTGTAGGTTTGGTGTGTCACTTTTTATTATGTATTATTTCTAAGTTCTTGTCAATTTCTTGTTGTCTCTACTATTAAAATAATAAAAAAACATTAACAACCCTATCAAGTATATAATTTTTTATTATATTTTTATCCAATACATTAATGGTGCACTATTAATTAGGTAGTACTTTTTAAATTTAGTTTCTAAATGTACTACAGAAAATGCTACATATGAATATGCCACACAAGGAAATAAATTAGAAGATGGAAAGAGAAATGTCAGTTTCTTTTTGGTGGAAAAAATGTGAACAGAAAAAAAAAAAAACTTATAATTAGAGGGAGTTGTTGTTTTCATGATACTGATCATATGAAAAAAAAATATTTGAAAAACAAAATATCTTTTTATATGTGTTTAGAAATAGAAAAGGATGCACATTTTTTAGAGGTGCCTTTTGGGGCATGGGAAAAAAATTTAAGATATGCCATTTTTAATCACCGTCTCCCGTTTTATTTTATTTTTCCTGCTATTTGTGTCGAAAAAATAATAATTTGGGACGGAAAATTCCTATACCCGTTGTGTGCACCCAATTTGTCATGTTATGTGGTTGCATGAGTAATGTCCGCTTACATGTCGTATGGTGATACTGCCAGCCGCTTCCTGGTATAACTGCACAGCTCGCGCGACCTTTTCCGCTGCTTTCCTGGAAGGAATATTTGAGCTATCTCCCCGTATTATAGCATCCACCAAAGACTTGCAATCAGAACATATAGTCACAGGTATGTGCTGAGCCTCTTTAACATAGTTCAGTGCTTCATGTACAACCTGTGCCTCGGCATCAAAAGGATCTTCGCATGTAGTGTGACCTATGTGAGCATGCATAAGCTCTCCCTCTTCGTCAAAACAGAAAAAGGCTGTACCTGTCTTTTTTGTGCTGTCCCAGGATGCATCTGTAAGAATTGTGATAGTTACAATTGGCATGTCAATACCCTCTACCCTTTCTTTTGAGAGCCCATTTTCAAATGCAGTGTTGGCCTTCCCCATAAACTTACACTACGGCAGAAAGGACTATCTGCGACCGGGTTTCCGGTCTCAGATAATTGTGTCGCCGGTCGCAGATATAGGAAACGGTCGCTGATACAATTTTTCGGTCGCTGAAACGCCGGTCGCTGTAAGCTTCGTCGCAAATACTCTTATGCTGACGTCAACGGTCGCTGAATGACGTACGCCGGTCGCTGATACGTTTTCTGCGACCAATTGTTTTTGTCGCTGTTTTTTTGCTGACATCAGAAAAAACTTTCTGCGACGCATAAAACGGTCGCTGAAACTTAAACAACGGTCTCTGAAAGTTTTTTGCTGACGTCATATTAAAGTTTTTGCGACCAACAAAACGTTCATAAAACGGTCGCTGATATAATATTCCGGTCGCAGATACTTTGTTTTAGGTTTTTGAAATTTTTTTTGTTATTTATATTTGCACCATTTAATTAATTGATACTACACGTACCAACATACAACATACATCATAACAAATATAAAAATCGATACACACAACAAAACAATCACATACAACATAAACATCGCATATAACATAAGCATACAAATCACATATAACATAAAGATCAAGAAACTGTATATCATCTCATCAAACATAAATATCCGAGTAACTCAAGCAGTAAACAGTATCATAAACAATAAACAGTATCATCTAACAAGATATAAATATATAAAAAAACCTAAGCAGTACCATCGCCAGCAACATCCGAGTAATGCCCCTCGTCATCATCCTCGTCATCCTGAGCGGGCATCGAGGCCGGCTGCGAGCCGGAACCTCCCTGTGAGGTTTTAAGAAAGTGTTTTAGGTAATTATGATTTAGGGTTTAGAGTTCACAATTAAAAAAATATATTGAAATATCAAATTTCGTACCGAAGAAGCTCTGAACCGAGCCTTCAACCGAGCCTCCACCTGAGCCTCGATGCAAGCCTCCATCTTATCAAGTAACCGGGAAGATATCCTCTCAACACCTTCTTCTGTGAGATGCGTCGATGGTGGCATAGAAGAATATGACTGTGACGAGTGCAACCGAGCACTGCTAGACCCATCAGAGCGAAACATGCCTCTCGTCTTGCCTGAAACATGAAAAGTAAGATAATTAGAATTATTTGACA
The DNA here is from genome assembly GCF_964058835.1 of Carex rostrata. NCBI lineage: Eukaryota > Viridiplantae > Streptophyta > Magnoliopsida > Poales > Cyperaceae > Carex > Carex rostrata. Next base: position 5,083,131 of record NC_135949.1, read on the forward strand.
AAACTAAAAATAAATTTAAAATTTCAAAGAATGTTTATTTTACCTAGAGCACCGAGACCATAGTTATCGCCGTGGGCATTCTGATCATCAACGCCCGTAGTGAACCAGAGATCACCGTCATATCTAGGCCATTTCTCTTTATCCTCTCCATACTTGTCCTTCATAGCTTTCTCATATTTTAGCTGCAAATTTTGTAAAATATAACAATAATGTTACGTATAACATGAACCATGATATTTTATACAACGATTCGAAAGTACTATTACCTATGCATTTTTAGCCTTAGTACTAACGTATTCCCCCGTCGTCTTGTTCGTATGGGTAGGCTGAAACAGCTCATCGCTCCATCTGGGTTCGCGCCCTTGTGTTTGCTCCTGTTAAGTATTTGAAAGACAATTTCATTTAGAAAAAGATTATGAAGGTTAGTTTGATTATATTCAATAAGAATCAAAATATATTAATTTAATGAAAAACAACTTACGAAGCGCTGTTTGTGAACAAGCATGTTCACAGAGCCCGTCGAAGCCCCTGCACCTTCAACATTGGCCCTATTTTCTGCATTTCGCTGCTCCGACTAGCAAAGGCGTCGCTGCACGAATGATCGACGAGTCCGGGCCAGTATGCTAGCTGGATCCAGGCGTCGTAGGGGCGAGGAGCAGCCCCATGCTCCTTCCACTCGAGCATTGACTCTCCGTATGACTTTTTTGCTGCCGCCTTGCATTTATTCAGCATATCCTGAAGCCGTACATCAGCTATCTTTCTAAATACAGTCCATGCATCTGTCAAAGGTATATCCGGATGAAACTGGTAGTGCTTCTGCAATGTATAGTTAAGAATTAATATCGTTTGTTAGCTTCAAAAAAAAAAGTAATTATTAGAGGTTTTGTTTCAGAAAGATTTACTTACTAAAAACTCTTCCTGGATAACATCCTTATTATCCTTGGGGAAATCCGTGTATCTGTAGTATGGGCCAGGATAATTCTGACGTACTGTCTGCGAAATAACTTTTGCGACTTGCTTCGTCTTCTCTGGATGCCCTGCATCAAAAGTCCTGCAAATAGGAATAATTATTACAAGCACTATAATTAATGCATAATTACAAAATACACAAAAAAATGAATATTACTTGTAACCCCCTATTCGAAGCACTGGTCGCAAAGTCGGATCTACCGCCGGTGCAATATAGGCATTTGGACCGCGACCATTTTTCTGACTAGCCTCTCCTTCCTCTTCCGCTGGTGCCTTTCCCTTCCCTTTTCGACTCGGTGCCATATCTAGAGTTGAGACGATAAAAATTAATTAGTTTCACTCAAGCGAATTGAAAAAAAACCAATATAAAAATATTAGCCTAATATAATTTGTACTATGAAAATCTGACCCAAAATAATTTGTACTATGAAAATCTGACCTAATGTCACCTAAAAAATCTGCTACATCTCCTAAAAATCTGACCTAAGTGAAATCAGCTTAAAAGTTAAAGCATAAACCAATTCAATCTAACCAATTCTAACCATGTCTTAATAGTTAACAATTAAGTGTGACAATATTTTCACCAACTTAAACCATATTTTCACCAACTTAGAGAGACAAATTATTAAGCCAAATTGGAGCTTCACAAACCTCAGACCCATCTTTTAAAAAAAAAAACAGTTCATCATTAAAAAAAAATAGAAATTTTAAATCCTTAAATTTATATCTCAAGAGCTATTGAAATTTAAAATCCCTAAATTTATTGAAATTTCTAAACCCTAAACTCAGCAAAGCTATTGTATATTTTTACCTATATATACATACCAAAGCTACTGTAATTCCAACAATTTGAACAAACATTAAACCAACCAAAACAACATAGCCCCAATCAAGATACCCGAACCAGCAATAAAAAAAAAAAAAAACAAGTAACCATTTATACCTAAACCAGATTTATACCCGAAATACCCAAACCAGATTTATCCATGCATGAAGCCATCACTGATTCCCATCAATTCTTTATCATAAAATATCCATGAACCAGATTCCCATCAATTCAAACTCAAATAAGCAATTTAGAGAAATCAGAGAGATGGAAGAAATATAAAATTACCTATAAAGAGAGGATGGTGAGGCGTGAGAGAGAGACAATTTGCTCGTCTATACCACAAATTATCTCCTTTGTACCTGTAAGATCAATATGAGGTTGGAATAGGGCTACATGCAATCAGTAGCCACTAGTGGTACATGCACCGCTGGTACAAGCAAAGCCTTCAAAAAGGGCTGGTTTGACCCCTACTGACAAAACAGAAAATATGGACCAAAACAGGGACTCAAATGCAAATCTAAAATTACAGTCAAATAAAGGACTCAAAAATACACAAGTTCAAGACAAGTTTTACATTTTTATGATTTTATTTCGATTTTTAATGAATTTTCAAAGTTGGACATTTGAATCTGGAAAATGCTGAAAAAAACAGTGCATATAACCTGTGCTGTCCGCACTGCCTTTTGATGATTTTACAGGGACCAAACTGTAAAATAAAAATTACAGATAGGTAGATTACTCCAAGCTGATCAAAATGGACATTTCATTTGCATCATTTGGGTTTATATTCAACTCTAAATAAAATGTTTAATTTAATCCAAACTAAACATAAAATTTCTGCAACTCATGGACTATAATGCCCTCCCTGTTTGAATCAAATATTTTAAAAATATAAATAAAATTCTAAAAATTGTAAAGTCAGTCATAGATGTCCTTGACACCTTATACCAAACACCCATAACTAAAATTGATATGATGTCTCATGAAATTCTGAATTTAAAACATATATTTCAGCAATTTTCCAAATTATGCTTTATTAGTGATCATGTATAATCGACCTTTCAAGGTTAAATAAAAGTTACATTCTTATCGTCTCCAACAGAGAATTAGTTCTTACCCTTGGTTACGCGTCATTGGGCCTTCATAACCACAATCAGTCTAATAACCTATATTATTTTATTATAATTTCTACAAATAAAAAATTCCCGCAGATCATGTTTTGCTCCCTTCGTCTATGAATTTCTTCATAACCACAATCAGTCTAAAAAATTCCCGCAGATCATGGGACGGTTGGGATCAAAACTCACTCAAAATTTGAGGTAAATTAGGTCATATGAATTCCATGCACACACAAGTGGTGGAGAAGAAAAGAGAAGAGAAATGTACCTGAGGCAGCGGCGGGGGGCGAGTGAGTTGATCTTTCTTCTTCGCGCAGGCAGAGGCAACGAACTGGCACAGGACAGCACGGCTGCTCGGAAAGAAGAGGAGAGAACCGGCGTAAGAAGAAGAGGAGAGGAGCGGGCCTTCGCTTGTTTCACCTAACTAACGGGAGAGAAGCGGGGTGAGAAGAAGAGGAGGCACGAGTTTAGGGTTAGGGTTTAGGCGGAGCGATCGATCGACGGAGACAGAGAGCAAGAGAGAAGAGAAAGGGTTTTCGGCGCGATGCTGCGTGACGCCTTTATTTTCGGAAAAAAATACTTTCTGCGACCGGCGCAATAACCGGTCGCTGATGCCGGTCGCAGAAAATACTGGTCGCCGGAGAAAATTGGTTTTTCTTTTTTTAGGGGGGAAAAATAATTGTCTGCGATCGGCGCCCTCACCGGTCGCTGATAACGGTGGCAGAAAATAATCCGTTTTGTTGTAGTGTTATATTCCCTAATTCTATATATTTACTGTTCTATAGGAATAATTTTTACTGGATTCATATATATATGGAAATGTTATCTGATAAGATCCGCTGATTTTTTTATTAATACCCTAAATAATAAAGATAATATTAAATATGCCCTCGAATTTTAGTTTTTTCAAATATGCTTTGACCGCCCAAACGTGAAGTGGCCAGGTTTTCTACCCTAAATAATAAAGAAGATCCTCAATAATTAGATGAAATACAGATACCATGCGTCAATTAGGGATTGACTAAACTCAATGGTGGGCAGAATTTTCGAGATTCGGTCCATCCATCCATCAGATAAAAAACAAAAGCCAGCCATGCTGCTCTAATGTAAACCCCCCCCCCCCCCCCCCCCCCCCCCCCCCCCTCTTTCATTTTTTTTTTGTGTTGCAAAAAGTGTCAAATTTACCGTTGATCAAAAGTTTTTGAACGGGAGTCGGTCCCTAAAATGGATTGGGTCCAATGACAAACTATTGAGTCTTAATTAATTCATTAAATGTGGAATTACACAATATTCCAAAGCTAATGGCCCAAATAGAAACGACAAACTTAGACACCTCAATTACTGGAAAATTATAATTTCTGGTGCAAATAAGGGACTTCAAAGAAATGCAATCAGACATGTTTTGACACAGATATTGAATAGTCCAGATTCTGATCATGCTGCTGCAATTCTTTTCTCCTTTACATTTTTCTTATTTTCTTGTGTTGGAAGTGTCAAATTTACCCTGTTGAAAGTTTAAGAAGCAGATCCGGTCCGATCCATTCATGGAATGCAAAAGTGGGTTGGGCCCAGTGAGGAATTCCTTCTAGTTGTCTTTTTTTTTTTTTCTTTCCTTTTTCTTTTTCTTTGTCTTTTTCTTTTATTTTATTTTATTTTTATCGAGGAGAGGTCCTAAAAAAAATCAATCCTAAAATTTTAAATAGATTTATTGAATATTGGCATGGGAATAAATTGAATAATATCATAAATTAAAAGCCAATGCTACAAAGCCACATAGATACTGTCATGTCCGGTCCTGGTGCAGGGCACCCAGGGCAATGGCCCCGGGCCCCAGGATCCAAAGGGCCCCCCAAAAAAAAATTTAGTATGTATATATTACAAAAAAAATATTTGTATATATTAAAAATAAATAAAATATTAGAAATCAAACTCTGTACATATAAAAGCTCTAAACTTTTATATAAATAGGAATGATCTATTAGCATATTAATAAAATAAAGGTAAGGGTGTAAACAGTCGGATACGGATCGGATAGTGATCAAACCGTATCTTTATCCATTATATTTTTTCAAATACGGATGCAAATATGGATAGTCTTGGATACGGATACAGATCGGATATTAAATGTATACGAATATGGATCAGATATCGGATGGATATGAATATAATTCGGATAAGTAAAAAAAATTACTAATATGCATTCTAGTAAAGTATAATATCGAAATATAGTTTTTTTTTTCATTCATTAATTATATCTAATATTTTTCATAATGAATTTGTTGGATACAAAACATATATCATAGTATCAAAATATTAGTCACTATTCATCTCATAATGTTATATTGTTCATCATAATATATCAATTCAAGATCAATAATGTTTTTTTCTAAGCATATAGAACAAAAAAAAAAGATTCTTGAACCAGCTACATTAACGATCATATATCAATACTATGCAACTAAAATATAAGTAATAAATCATTGGTATTTAACAAATCATTTCTTCTGGAGTAGAGGCGTAAACGGTTAGATACAGATAGTTACGGATAGTTAATTATTAAACCGTATCCTTATCCGTTGTAACTTTTCGGATACGAATACAGATGCGGATACAGATAGTTAATTATTAAACAATATCCTTATCCGTTATAACTTTTCGGATATGGATACAAATACCGATAGTCTTGGATACGAATACAGATAAGATAATTTAAGTAATTTTCCAAATTCAGATCCGAACGAAATCGGATAATATCTTATTCATTTACACCCTATATAAATGACTCAAATTTTTATCCCGCCCTGGGCCACAAAATCTTCGGGACCGGCCCTGGATACTGCTGTTGAGAAGTAGAATACAGATTTACTGGACACAGTAGAGAGCAAGCAGCTCTCTTAATTAATTAGTCAATGTTAACCATGCTGGAAAAAGAGAGAAGTGGATGAGGATGTATGATAAGGGTCCCACCTGTCATAAGTAATTCACTCTTTTAAAATTGACTCCTGACTCATTCTAAAGAATCTATCATGCACAAATAAATTTCCGATAAATATTTTTTTTTGTACATTGTGTATTTACAATATATACATTTCTTATTTTAATAAAGATTTGAGAATTTTAAATGTTTTTTAAAATTTACATATTGATATATACAATTTATCATAATTATCCATAAAATGATTTAACTACATCTTATCAATCTATTCATTTTTTTTTATCCTCTATGTTTCATAAAATAAATTATTCAAGACATTTTGTATACCACTTCTAGTAATTAATCCATACTTATATTTTGAGTAATGTTACACATGAGATTTTTAAAAAATCTCTAAAAAAAAAAAAATTACTGTAGCTGACCGCCCCTCCCCTGAGCGGTTCTGTAAAAAAAAAAAAAATGTTGACGGCCCGAATGCGGAGTGGTCTGATAGAAAAACCTGGCCGCCCAAAGGGCATATTTGAAAAAAGAAATTGAGGGCATATTTGATATTATCTTTATTATTTAGGGTATTAATAAAAAAATCGACTGTTGAGCTATATATAAATTTGGCAATTAAAACCCTTGTTGGGAATAGAAAAGCCCATCTCTGCATTTGTGTTGGTTGCTCTTAAATTGTATAATATTTTTTTAAGATTAAGCCCAGCCAATGTCCACGTACTAATTGACGATGCTTCAAATTTGTTTTGTTGAGCCGAGAAATGTAGGTTATATATGCAGACCAATTAATCCAGATCGGAATATTTCATTAATTGCGGACCTGGATGTAAAAAATACAAGAGCTGCAGCAACGAGATATGTTAGGCTATTTACTGATATATCCATTAATTAAATTTCTAGGCTTTTGAAAATCGCAACTGAAAAATATTGATTCCCTAGTGCTAAGTTGCTAACCTTCACTAGACTCCCCCTCCCTTGCTCCTTTCTTAGATTTCCAATTCTCTGTTTGTTCAATAAAGTGAATTTTTTCACGTGGCATATAAATTTTTCAACAAAGTTACTTGATAAGCAGGGGCGAAACTTACCTATAGCTGGGGGGTGCTAAGCCACCCCAACTTTGCAATTTTTTTATTATAAATATATAGAAATTATATTATATTGTTCATTTTACATGTACAAGCCCCCCCTATAAAAATATTTAAATTAGAGGGTTTCAATGTAAATTTAAAAAAATATAACTTGACTCATTTGATCTATTTGGGCCAGGACCTTCTGTTCTTTGCACAATGTAATAAACAAATTAGAAAAATAATTGAAAACGAATAAATAAATAATATTTATTATAGCTAATAATATTACTTCATATGAGATTATTACTACATTTGATCTTTTAGGAAATCACAGGGCAAAATTTAAATAAAAATATATAAATATTATGTGTTTAGTTTAATTTTGATAGACATGACACTTTGTTGGTGTAGTTATTTATTATATATTTTGGCCCTGTTCGGTTGCACCAGTGGGAATAGGAATGGGTACGGGAATCAAAAATTTTGAACTGAAAATTACTGTTTACGTGGGAAAAAAAAAATTCAATCAGAGTGAATTTTCATTTTCCCACGTGAACAGTAAACTTTAGTTTGCAACCGAACAGGCCCTTTGTGAAATCAAATAGAGAAGGATTTTCTTATCTTGTATTATATTGTGTTATGTATTTTTTTTTATATGATATTATTTAGCACCCCCTATGCTCAAATCCTGGTTCCGCCCCTGTTGATAAGTTGAGATCTTCGATAAAACTACGTAGGTCTCATATTTCGACTCTCTCTACATGGATCCGAATCTCAAAATCTTGTTCTCCATTAAGTTTAGTCGATCTCTAATTAACACATGATATTCATCTTTCATCTACATAATGAAGATATTTTTATTTAATTAATTGATTATAGATGGATTACATTTATTCTTTCCTCCAACTCTCTTCACCTTCAATTTTAGAACTAATTGAAGAAGATCCTCAATAATTAGATGAAAAACTTAGACACATCAATTACTGGAAAATTATAATTCCTGATGCAAATAAGGGACTTAAAGAAATGCAATCAGACATGTTTTGAGACAGATATTGAATAGTCCAGATTCTGATCATGCTGCTTCAATTCTTTTCTCCTTTACATTTTTCTTATTTTCTTGTGTTGGAAGTGTCAAATTTACCCTGTTGAAAGTTTTAGAAGCAGAGAAAGGGGAGGTAGCACAATTAGCTAGGAAAATGTCCTAGAGTTGTTATATCCAAAGGTCGAGAGTTCGATTCCCCCTCACGAACCTTGGTAGCTACTACCAAGTTTTCAAAAAAAATAAAAAGTTTTAGAAGCGGATCCGGTCCGATCCATTAATGGAATGCAAAAGTGGGTTGGGCCCAGTGAGGAATTCCTTCTAGTTGTCTCTTTTCTTTTTCTTTTTCTTTTTCTTTTTCTTCTTCTTCTTCTTCTTCTTTTTTTTCTTTTTTTCTTTTTATTGAGGAGAGGTCCTAAAAAAGTCAATCCTAAAATTTTAAATAGATTTATTGAATATTGGCATGGGAATAAATTGAATAATATCATAAATTAGAATTTTGGGAGAAACACTCAGGAGGAAGTATATACCCTCACAAGAAAAGTTTATAATTAATAAAGAAATATCCATAATTAATTAATGGTTGAACACTTGCTTGTTAGGTGAATTGATACAATACAACAAGAGAAAAGATAAAATCACACATGGTCCCACATAAATACATAAAAATGACAAATAAATTACATTGAAAATAAGGTAGAACATACATTAATTAATTATTGAAAATAAAGTACATCATACATGATATAGAACAATATAGTGAATTGAATAAAGATAAACCACCAGTACACACACAACTGTAATTGCATACATGATATAATGAAATAAAAGAAAATTAAGAATACAAGACGATATTACTTAGCGCAATCATTGATTGTAGTAGCTAAGCATACCATATATATGGTTTGAAGAAAAGTAAGGACAAACAATAAGATGCCGACGATGACGGAGATAATTATCCATGGATTCGAGCAGTAGCGTTTTTTGAACTCTGCATATACTCTATAGACACTTCTTTGATAATGTTCCATCACCTTCTCCTCCAAAATTTTAAGCTCATTTGGCATTATGAGATTATCGGGAATAAAAGTTTTGAGCTCTTGTACACGTACGGCGCAAAATTTCATTGTCGTCAAGGATCGTGCTTGGGATAATGTCACTTGCTCGCAATACTCTCACATTTGCTTCTGTTTTTAACAAACATGCCATGCATATAACATAGGTCGTGAAGTGCATCGATCCCACAGAGGTTCCTGTACCACTGTTCAAATGTTAAAAGACCTTTGCAGATCAGTTTATTCTTGTATTGGAAAATATAGGAGGATGTTATTGCATCACTCAAGATATTCTCCTGTTCTGAGAGTAAGACACACCAATGAAGCCACCCTCATCCTTTATGAAAACAATTTGAGATAATTGCAACTTCGTGGCACTAGTTATATATATGGATGTGGCTAATCCACTTAGTTGGTTTGAGACCAATGGTAGATGTGCAGTACATGTTTGAAACCATGTTCATGCAGGAGCGGTACCACCATCCACTTTAGACGGTTGCCCGCCGAAGGACAAGACCACAAATTTGTGGATTGGGATAAAAAAAAAATTCAGTTAATTAATTTCAACAAATAGCGCGCAATATATAAATAAGTTAAAAGAAGTGAAGATAGCAGCTGCAAATAGGATAAAACATTAATTAATTGCAAATAGGATATTAATTTCTTTTTATGGTACCCGGATTATCAGAAATAAATCTACGTGTACTCTAATTAAAGCAGTAACTTCTTTTTTTTTTTTTTGCTAAGCCCCAATGTTGTCAACAATTAATGCTCTAGCTCGACGTGTACTAAATATATCTCTAATTATTGTTAGTAATAAGACGAAATAAATGTAATGCATGCATGTTTCAAGAAATTACCCGGATTAACAGAAATAAATCGAATGGCAGCCCATCCTCCAACAGGTACACCAATTGTATTAATTAATATACGGTACCAAGTCCAGGACTTCCAGTTATAAGCTGGAGAGAAGGCATGGTATTCATAATTAGCTTATGCGTCTGGAAAGAGAAGGCAAGGTGTTTTTTTTTTTAATACTCAAGATTTAAGTTGTTATTTGAAAATAAATAAACATAAAAATTTTATATTGTTTAGATCACATTTAATCTAGTTCTGGTACATATAATTTAAAAGCAAAAATTATATTACATCAGCTGATATATATGCATTCAAGTACAAAAGGGGTAGCTGTAGTGTAAGTACAGATTCCTTAAATGCATGTATTAATTACAGTAAATTACGCTACTAAACTCTATTTGATGGAAACATTAATATACTGAGCATTTTGAATAATTTTATATCATAATTGAATGCCACAAATAACAAAAACAAAAGAAGTTTGTTGCACATGCCAACTGCCACCTATAAAGTTATATTGCCAACTGTAAAGTGAGTCAGAGGTGTTATAAATAGGGAGTAGAACTAGGGTGCTCTTAAGCTCACCAAAGTGTTTGGTGAGCTTGACTCTAAAACCAATCAAATCAATTTTTAATGACGAATCCAAACCGTTGAAACCCGCCCACCTTACGTGTGATGTGTCTACATGTGAAATTTTTAAACATTCGAATTAATTTAGTATAAAGTCAAGCGGTCAAAAAACGTTCAAAAAATGAATGCACTAAAATTAATTTATTAACCTTCTAATTTTGACCAATTGACTTTATACTAAACTAATTCGAATGTTTAAAAATTTCACATGTAGACGCATCACACGTAAAGTAGGCGGGTTCTAACGGTTCGGATTCGTCATTTGAAATTAATTTGATGGGTTTTAGAGTCAAGCTCACCAAACACTTTGGTGAGCTTAAGAGCACCCTAGTTCTACTCATAAATAGGAATGAAAAAGATCGTGGAGTAAAAGTGCGGAAAGGGATGACACAAAGTACATAATTAATATGATTGAAATAAAAGTTGATATGATTTTTGCACGTACAGAATATGACATCTTCGTAAGCTTTTGAATGACTAGTTCCTGTATATACAACAAACACAATTTTTTTTTTTTTGAAGAAACCAGAAAAATGCTTTATACCTTATAACCTGGGCATGAATAAAGAGATTCATCATTTTTTTTGCAATTAATTTGGAGCGTAAATCAACTTGATTCAAATATAATATTTACATATGTTGCAGTAACATGTAGACTTATTAGATATTCGGTCAATACTAAAAAAAAAAAAAAAATTGGTCCTATGGACATCGACGTGTGCCAACCGAAATCCATACTTCAAATTTTAATTTTATAAGGGAAAATATAATCCTAATTATAATTATAATTAATAATTATTTCAAGTTCAATGACTTCTGATGAAATTTATCTTAATTATAATTAATACAATTATAACTTGGTAAGTTCAAATTCAATTGAAAACATTTTCTAAATATTAAAAATAGAAGTACAACAATACTCTTTGGAAGATGGAAACTTGCGTAGCCGTCTAAACATTTTCTTGATGATCATTATTTCTTTTCATTGAACTTATTCTTCATCGGTGACATCTTGCCATGCTGCTTTTCAAAGATGGAAACTTGCATAGCCGTCTTTTTGTTTGTTAAACTGTAAAATCCATTGTTTGGCTACAACATATTTATGTTAGTGGAATTGGGAAAATCGAATAAGAAAGCTACATAAAGTAAGACTTGAATTAGGAAAAATTAAAATACAAAGAACTTTGAGAAGAATTCTGAATTAATATATAGAGGCCAATGCAAGCCAATCCGTATTGACAGCTGGTGTGATCCGAATTCTCATGCAACTAAAAATTAATTTATGTGAGAACTTGAACTAAAAATTATTCGAAATAAATTTGTAATTAATATCAACAATTAACAAGAATTACTAATTAATATATATATTTGATTTCGAGAAGAACATTTTGAATAATTTTATATCATAATTGAATGCCACAAATAACAAAAACAAAAGAAGTTTGTTGCGCATGTCAACTGCCCATTGTCAAGTTATCTTGCCAACTGTAAAGTGAGTCAGAGGTGTTATAAATAGGAATGAAAAAGATTGTGGAGTAAAAGCTTTTGAAGGGATGACACAAAATACATAATTAATATGATTGAAATAAAAGTTGATATGATTTTTGCACGTACAGAATATGATATCTTCGTAAGCTTTAATTTGAATGTTTCTTTACTTTTCTTTATTTTTGCACGTACAAAATACCTGGAACGGTCATTTTCTAATTTATTAATGGACTAGAATTCGCAGGATTATTTATGTAATTTTATTTTTAGTAGATAATTAAATGGTCAAATTTAACTTAACTTGTTGTTTTATAATTATATATTGGTCTGGCAATTCATTAATATCTATGGAGGTGCACATATAAAGATTAAAGGTGACAAAGCAGAAAAACTTTATTTAGAAAAAAGAGAACACTATAAATATTTGTTCAAACTCAAGAAGATGATGAGGTGCTGTTCCATATCTTTTGAGATGAGCAAGGTGGTCCAATAAAAGATAAGCCCTATGCTTTTAGTGTGGTGCATACATTAGATAATAAGTTGTGGAATTAGAACTACTTGTCCCCCCAGATTCCCCCTAGAGAACCTAAACGGAGGAGGTTCAGTCGAAGGAGGAGGTGTACTACGGGGACGCAGTGTGCCAGGAGAAGACGAAGCTGCCGCTTAAATTGGTGGGGCTGCCGAACGGGCTACTGCCTTGCGGGACATCACCAAGTGAAACAATTATTGAATAGAGCAAAGCAAGCAATAATTACAATGAAGATTGTTTTTCTACTTGTTCTCGTTTTGGTTTTTTATGGTACGTAATTAATTAGTTTCATTTCATATATATGTTGTTAATTATTACAGCTAGCTAGCTAGCTGGAACTATATTATTATTATTATTATTTTTTGTTTTCCAATAAAATAAATTTAATTAGGTCCAACACTAATAGTAAATGCGTGTGATGAAATGGAGATGTATTTGCCATTATATTGCACTGATTAGGGATGGTGCAATTTCAGAATGGATTGCACTCTCAAATTGTGCCAACAAAAATGTGGTGAATAAAGTTTCGAAAGCCGCATCAAAAGCCGATGTCAAGACAACAAATGTTATTGCCTGTATGACTCCTAACAGATCGATGAATATATATATATTTGTGTGTATATATATTCATCGATCTGCTAGCAGTCATACAGGCAATAACATTTGTTGTCTTGACATCGGTTTTTGATGCGGCTTCAGAAACTTTATTCACCACATTTTTGTTTGCACAATTTGGGAGTGCAATCCATTTTGAAATTGCACTATCTTTTATCAGTGCAATATAATAGCAAATACATCTCCATTTCATCACACGCATTTACTGTTGGTGTTGGACCTAATTAAATTTATTTTATTGGAAAACAAAAAATAATAATAATATAAAGTTTCAGCTAGCTAGCTAGCTGTAATAATTAACAACATATATATGAAATAAAACTAATTAATTACGTACCGGAAAAAACCAAAATGAGAACAAGTAAAAAAATAATCTTCAATGTAATTATTGCTTGCTTTGCTCTATTCAATAATTTAACCTATAAAAGCAACAAATTATCCTAATTTAACTTATGAAAGTAACCTAAAGAACTTCACCGTTACTGGTACCTAGCTCCAAGTTGCACTTCTACCTACTGTAGGTACGGTTTACTTGTATTTTTCCTGACCCAATTTTCCTACTGCTGATCGTTGTGTCTGAACAGACCCCTATCAAGGACCTGACTAATGTTATTCTGTGCCGCTACATACACTGGTATTGTGCCTTTTAATGCAGTACCCGTTTGTGCCAGCCCAATTTGCCATGTTATGTGGTTGTGTGAGTAATGTCTTACTTACATGTCGTATGGTGATACTGCCAGCCGCTTCCTGGTATAACTGCACAGCTCGCACGACCTTTTCTGCTGCTTTCCAGGAAGGAATATTTGTGCTATCTCCCCGTATAGCATCCACCAAACGTTTGCAATCAGAACATATAGTCACAGGTATGTGCTGAGCCTCTTTAACATAGTTCAGTGCTTCAAGTACAGCCTGTGCCTCGGCATCAAAAGGGTCTTTGCATGTAGTGTAACCTGTGTGAGCATGCATAAGCTGCCCCTCTGTGTCAAAACAGAAAAAGGCTGTACCTGTCTTTTTTGGTTCTGTCCCAGGATGCATCGGTAAGAATTGTGATAGTTCCACTCGACCAAATAATTTCCCAAATTGTCATGTTAATACACTCTACCCTTTCTTTTGAGAGCCCATTTTCAGATGCAGTGTTGGCCTTTCCCATTGCTCTTGCATGTGCTATTATCCCTGTTGGTGTTGCAATTTCACCCTTGAAAATGTGAGAATTTAGAGCCCTCCATACGCAGGCGACAGATAGAGGGCCACAAAGTGTTATCAGAGAACTGTTACACTCAGCCCTGATGATGCCAAAGCTGGAGTAAATATGATCAATTTGAGATCAATACATCCACTGAATTATGGGGCCCGTGTTATAAATATCCAATTTCTCGGACGGGTATTCTCCCAAATAACCGTTCTGTCCTGAAAGTTGAAACGACATTTTCGGAGGGGCAACCTCATCATTTCAGTATGTTAAAAAGCAGAAAACCCTCGGATCCGTATATATAACATTAATTAGTACTCTTCACCTCACTAGCTCACTTCCCTTCCCTGTTTCTTTCCAGGAGAGAACGAACCAAGAAACAACAAAGAGAGAAAAATACAGATTTTCGTGAAAAACCTAACTGGGAAGACAATCACTGTTGATTCGAGAAAACCGGCACGATCAAAATAGTCAAGTCAGCTAGTTCACTTCACTGTTTCACTCTAGTACTCACCATAGATAACTTGATTAAGTGAGGTTGGATCATACCAAATAGATGTATTCTTTGCAAGGCGGAAGCGGAGACAATTGATCACATCTTCAATGAGTGCCCTTTAACTAAGGCATTATGTGATACTGTAGCAGCTGGTACGATGTGGCGCTCAACACAACAGGGTTACTGGTACGGCCGACTGACATGCTGACACAAGTCGTGCAGAGTAATTAAGCAATCAAGATCAATTATATATCCTTATCATGCTGTTTGTGCTGCGGGGGGGGGGTCGAATTTTTTACAGATTCAAATAAGGAGGTACAAGAGATGGCAGATGAAATGATGGCTCAGTTCAAATTTACAGAGATACCATCATTAATTCCAGGAGCACTTCAAAATTTGTTTTTTAAATTTACTTTTACTTTTTTTAGTTTTCCTTCCACTTAATGGTTTTTGTGTACTCAGACCAGACTTGTAACTGAACCTTTATATTAATACAAATGGGGGCATGACCCTCATTTTACTTAAAAAAAAATATATTCTCAATTTTTATCCCAAGTCCCCAATATAACTCAGACTGGCATTAAAACTATCTTTCAATTTTTCAATGGACATCAATGCAATTCAAGGATTGGAGGATGTCTAACTGCTATAAGGATGTGAAATATATTGATGTTCATGATAACTGTATAAAATGCGACGTTAATTTGCTGTCATAGTATGTTATTAAATTTTCCAGATCACTGCTGAGATACAGTTTTTTAATTTTATTGAAAATATGGTCTCGCTTGCATATCACATGATTCTTAGTAAGATACTGTCACTACAAGATGATCCAACTATTACTCAAAATAAAGCAAGGCGTTGTAATGTAAATGCTAACCATTGGGGATTTAATAACAATTTCCTTTAAAAAAGGAAAAAAAATGCATCTTTCTCTCTTGTTTGTTTCTTGGTCCGTTCTCTACTGGAGCAAAACAGTGAAGTGAACTAGCTGACTTGACTATATTGATCGTGTCGGTTTTCTCGGCATCAACCGTGATCGTCTTCCCAGTTAGGTTTTTCACAAAAATCTGCATTGTTGTCTCTTGTTTGTTTCTTGGTTCGTTATCTCCTGGAAAGAAACAGGGAAGGGAAGTGAGCTAGTGAAGTGAAGAGTACTAATTTTTAATTGGAGTACGTTTGTTAATAAACTGAAATGACGAGATTGCCCCTTCTGTTTCAGGACGGTTATTACTAATTAGGGAGAAAATCCGTCCTAGAAAATTGGATATTATTTATGCATGTCACAATCCAAGAATCTAAGAATCCAAGAATTTAAGAATTGAAAACCTACTCCTTAGTCCTTAGCACACCTCAACATACTCCCCGACAATCTAACCTGACCGTTCTAATTATTCCGGTTTATTAAATCTATTTTTTATAATCCCACCAAGTCAAACTACAAATAGTTCAACGATTTAAATAGGTTATTTCCAATTCATAGGGTGTGCAGGTATTGGAGCTGGAGCTGATGGATGCGGGAAGGATGCATGAAGGCTGTTGATCGATGCTTGGTAAGTTAGTACGCGTCATGCGTACTTAGCAATTTTAATAATTTTATTTTTTTAAATTTTCGCATGACTTAGCAATTTTAATAATTTGATTTTTTAAATTGGAAAATTTGTACATATTTCTCCAAAAATTTGAAATTATTTACCCTTCTAAATTTCAAAAACTCATAAATTTACTCATTTTGTTGTCTTTTCTATTAAAGATCATCATAAAATACTTAATTATACTTAATTAAAAATAAAATTTAGCCTCTGTAAGAAAAACAATTAATAACAACCCCGGTAAAAAAAAATCGTACTTAATTATATTTTAATTTCTTACGTAAGATTTCACTAAACAAGTTAGTTGGATTTATTAATAACAACATTTGCATTGATCATTTCTCTATAAAAAAAAAAGGAATTCACATTCAATAGCCTATGCAAGTAGAAAGTTACGTGACATTTATATAATACTTTGTAATTGTAATTATGTGACATTTGGTTACTTTAATTATACATATTATAATTTCGGAGTATGAAAAAATTCATGTGACACTTGATTTTCTATTGATACACAGAAATTTTTCGAAAGTCAAGTAGAAATATAGATTGATTACACAGAAGATTGATTAATTTCAAGGTTGTTTCTTAAAAACAATATTAAGCAATGTGCCGAGGCGATCCTGAGCGATGGATTCAAATTGGATGGTCCTGATCCAAAACCCAAAAATTTGATCTACAAGTATATATTGATACGAGAATCATATTGGACAGTTCGAATCCACTGTTAAAATTTTGAAATTAAAATATTAATCCGTATTATAGAACAACCTGTGATATGCATTGTACCATAGACTCACTCAAGATTTACTATTAATTAATTAATGCTGTGTTCCTTGACCGCTGAACGTTAGCTTACATATATAATTCTTTATATATATAAAGACAACTAAATTAAATACTTCTGATTCCTCTGACGACGTCGCTATAGAAAATAGAGTGTCAAATATTTTTGTGAAACATTGACATTCTTAATTAGTGGAATTATCTGGGAACCAGAGTTATCCTCATCCATTTCACATATTCATGGCTATGATAATCAATGGCAATACAAATCAAATTTGTGGCATCCCCCCTTTTTTTTTTGGTGAAATGGAAAGGAAAAAAAAAAAAATTGGTATAGACTCATTAGTCATTACATATGTTGCATTAATTCGAAGCTAAAAAATATCACACATAGTCATACCGGGCCCCAGGTTAGTCTGAATCATTTAGGTACTGGTTTATATTAAAGGTGATCCGCTTTGAGATTCACGCCAGGTTGAAAGAGACAATGCAAATCTCTGACAATTGTTGTAGAATAGGTACATTTTGCCTCTCTAAAATTCACCCTATTATTTTTTTTTATTTTTTTTATGGTTGGCGGTGAACAGATATATTGATACTAAAAATTATATTTACAAGTCCTTGATGTCAAGTGACAGACCGAACTGTTATTTACTTACAAAAAGCCCATAAAAAAAATCAACCAATTATTATAATTGTATATATTATAGCACTAATGCTAAAATTCAACCTATTATTATAATTGAATATATTATATGGAACCTGCTAGCATGCTACACGTAACATAGAGGGCCTTTGTGCAATGGCTCAATATTCGACTTTTTAAAATCTTAACAATCGATCCGAACTGTGTTCATCTTGTTCTCCATATTAATACGTGTTTGGAGACCAAATTTTACATTTTTTGGAATTTGTTTACTATTTTTTTAGATTTATTGAAAATCACTGTTTTTTTATGCATATTAGCATATTCCATATTATATATCAATCAATATGAGAACACAAAAAATTATATCATTTCAATTTTGTTTGATATGTAAACCGGATGGTGTTTTACTCGAGATTAATTTTTTTATTGATGTTCAACAGATGCAGTACTTCTTACATATATTAAAAAAAATGTTGTAGTAAGGTATGCTGTTAATTAGAGATGAATCTATAGAAAAAATTACGTGTCCTATCAATAAATCTGCATGCTATTTTTATCTACGATAATTCAGTAAAGTTAATGCAGTATTAACTGAAGGATAAATTAATGATGCAAATGGAGACAAACCTACAAACAAAAGGTACCTAGTAAGAAAGATTTGTGTGTGCTTAGTTAAGCATGCATAAATCTATGTAGTATTTAAGGTATATATAATCAATGTTTTAAAATGTGATGTGCAATTTGCAAATGATTAATATATAACTGCATAGTACTTGAGCAATATGCTTCTGCTTCATACCTACACCAATTCATATAACTTAATTTATATTAAAAAAGTTCACCTAACTAGCTAGGTGTCAATAGCGCGCAATATATATATAGTGACTAATGTGCATTTGTATGCATATGGTCTGATATGCATACGGTTCAAATTTGAAATTTCAAGATCCAAAACGTCGATCTGATCTAGTCGGTCATCTTGTTCTCCATATTAATATGTTCTTGGAGACCAAATTTTACATTTTTATGAATTTTTTTACTATTTATTAAGCTATTTTGAAAATTGCTGATCCAACGGTGGCTGCTGATTTTACTGTTTTGGTAAGCCACCGGTGGATTAACAATTTTCAAAATGGTTTAATAAATAGTAAAAAAATTCAAAAATATTTAAAATTTGGTCTTCAAGCACATATTAATATGGAGAACAAGATGAAATGTTCGGATCAACGTTTTGGATTTTGAAATTTCAAATTTGGACCGTATGCATATCAGACCATATGCATACGAATGCACATTAGTCTCTCTATATATATATATTAAAATGTTGAATGACTTGACTTTCAACTTTTATCCAAAAAGAATTAGTAAACTTTAAAATTAATTATATTTATATCTTCACCCCAAATAGTTGCAAAAACAAAATAAAGAAATTAAGCCCACAAGTTAATTTCTCATTTTCATCCATTGAAAATAGACCTAAATTACGTTACATTTTCCAATTGAGCTGTGTATGCAAGTAGCACAAAGAATGAAGCGAGCTTAACAATACCAATTTTCAGGCACAAAATATGATCTTGAGCGCTCCCTACTGTGTCCAACATCTGATTGTGCAAATGAAATTAGCCATTGTTTTGACCATGGTGACTGTGATAACAAATTTTGTTTCGGAGGTACGAATTAATTTAAATGCGTTTTATTTACTTGAGATTAAAAAAGTTTTTTTACATGTATATTAGCTCAATTGTTTTAATTTTTAAATTTTAATACAAAATGTGTTGATTTTCACTAATATCTTATTTTAATTAAATTGATTAATACCAAATTGATTACAAAATAATTACCTTTGCCCATAAATAATTACCTTTGCTAATATAAACTCCCTTTGCTAATAATTACCTTGGCCCATAAATAAATATATTAATTACAAAATAATTTTATACTATTTATCTCCCGATTTTATTATGTATAAACTTTAAAAATAAAATAAAATTCAAAAGGTAACACGCAAATGAAAGAAACTCGAAACCTTGGTCTGCATTTTATCTTCTATTTAAGGTAATAGACAGATACAAAGTTAATTTTATTGGAGCAATCATTATCTTTTTCTTTTCTTTTTTCTGTGAAATGTTGCCACATTGGATTTATTTTAGACCAGTTGTAAGGACATGCTTTAGATTGGGCTTAAATGAGACATCTTTTTAGGCTGCTGAGGCCTTGTTTGCTCTAAGTATCATTCTTTGGAAAAACACAAATTATGTACTCTTTGTGAAACCCAAAATTCTCTGTTGATATGACATTCAAGGGCTTACAACTCAGCCCAAAATTTAGATTAGAAAAATCTACATTTAATACATCTGTCACGAATTTTTGTGTTTTTACATTTCATGTAATAGATGTAATGTGGATGCTTTTTATTTTAATGCAAGCATGACTACGGGCTTCAATTAAAAAAATAAATGAAAGTTTCAACATATACATGTAGAATGTACTTAATAGTACTGCAATTAGCATGGTACTGCATGCGCCACCAGTGCCAGAAACATTAATACAGCCAAGTTAATACTTATTCAAAGCAAATTACACTTCAGAGTTAGCTATCAATTTGCTATCAATCTTGGCATTCGAGCAAATATCAGGGTTAGCTATCAATTTGCACAAATCAGAGCTGTTAATTCACGGGTGTACCTGAGGATCAGAGGCAAATATTACTGGCACGTGTTTTGGGATGCACAATGGGCTCTTACAACTTAACCATTCATATATCTAGGCCCACCGCTATCCGATCAAAAATTGACAGAAACTTTTATTACATACCCCTCATAGAAAATTTGAAGAAGAGACTCGCCGGATGGGCGGTAAAATATCTTTCTATAGACTGAAGGAGCTTTATTTGGCAGTTTCTAGTTTGTGCTTGAGCGAGGGAGCTAATATCTTAGCTCCTTTTCTACCTTGTTTGTAATATTTACAAAGTTCAATATGTGGGATATGCGTCGAAGTGAATTGCATGTGATTTCATATTATTGATATGTTTGCTATTCTGAATCACGATTTGTAAGAATTTGTAGTAAAAAAAATGAGGGCAATCATTAGTTTACAGTTGTTAAAATTGCGGCCATTTTTATTAATACCCTAAAAATAAATTAATTTTAAAAATAATCATACATTGGTTTTTTTTTTTTTAATGCCCCAACTGTCAGGCCCACGGGCGGCCCAAAACACAAGCGGACCGCCTGTCCCACGGGCGGGTCACAACACTAGCGGACCGCCCGTGGGACGGGCGGTCCTCTTTTTTTTTTTTAGAGATCTTTATTTTGATTTAAATAATTTGTGAAGAAAAAGTTTTCTTGTTTATAGTGTATGCCAAAAAATAAAATATTTGATATATTTATGAAGTGATGTTGTAACTCTTTATAACTTTGATTTTTTTTTGGTGAATTTTGATTTTATTTGTCAGTTGGATATCAGAAGTCTAAATATAACACTAATTAAGGACTTGGCATTTATTCAAAAATTTTCAAGCTCTGACAGCTTGTTGATCTTCTTCTCTTTATTTATGGTACTAAAATAGTAGTTTAGAGCTATTAAAATATGTTCAAACATCAAATTAGATCTCTGTCCATGCACAAAGTATCATAGACTGAACTCTGGTATGGTATCAAGTCCAAACTCAGCAGCCAAGCACTAGGCAAAGGCCACTGGTATAGTGCAATGCACTAAAAATATCAAAGTTAACCTTTGCTGGTAAATCAGCAAGTATGGATTGATACAGGGACTGAACTGCAAAAGTGATTGCACCAACATGTAGAGCATTCAAAAATATACATAATTGATATAAATTTCAAATGATTTGGATTTTTTTACAGTTAGTTATAAATTTTCAAAGTTTAATTTTCGAAAAAACTTTAAACAACCATAATTTTGGCTAGGAAACTTGGATTTACGCGTATGAGCAATTTTCGGAAAGGGAAGGACGAGACGGATCTGATTATGCTCCGATGGTTCACCGGGCATCGTCGTATTGGAAGCATCAGAATTTAAAAAAAATATCATTTAGTGCCTCAAAAATTCAGTTTAAGTTTTCGTTCGACGGTAGGCATTAAAAAACAGCAATTTAGAAACCATCTTAATAAATATTAAAAAAATTCAAAAAAATGTAAAATTTGGTCTCCAAGCATATTTTAATATAGATTAAACATCTAACGGTTTGATGATGAAAATGCAGTGATTGTTTCTTTCGGTAATTAAATTTTCAAAATACTCATTTAAGTAACAATTATCATATATCTTAATAAATGAAAAAACTTCATCTAGTGATTTAGAAAATGTAATGACATACTATATTGACAGCAAATTAACATCGCATTTTATATAGTGAAAATGAACATCACACTACAGCAGAAAAGACTATCAGCGACCGGTTTTCTGGTCGCTGATAGTCATGGCGCCGGTCGCTGATAGTGATCCCGGTCGCAGATATCTGATTCCGGTCGCTGATAGTCCGGTCGCTGAAAGCATTGTCGCAGATACTCTTCTGATGACGTCACCGGTCGCTGATTGATGTCATCCGGTCTCTGATAAGTTTTCTGCGACTAATTTTTTTTTGTCGCTGTTGTTTTTTGCTGACGTCAGAAAAAAGTATCAGAGACCGGTTTACCGGTCGCTGATACTCAAAAACCGGTCGCTGATGATTCTACCAACATTTTTGTTTGTTTGTTTTATTATTTACATTTCTCCATGATATTTGATAACAAACATACAACATTACATCAAACTCTCTTCGACCCTCTTCCTATCCAGGCAGCTTCTGAACTTGTCAATTCAATTTTCCTATCCAATTCTGAACTAAGAAGATGGTCAAAATCAAGCTCTTTTTTAAACTAAAGATTTAAATCATACTTCAACAATGCAAAATCAAGCTCTAGTAATTATTAGCTAGATTAATATCAAATTAACGAAAAAAAAAATTAATCTAGAATCTCACTAAGCAAAATCGAACAAGGGAAAAGAGAGAAGATACCAGTGTCGTCGATTCCAGGCGAGACGCTGGTGGTGCTGGTCGCGAGTCCAGAAGACGGCGCCGGCGCGAGAGAGAGATGGTGACTGGTGAAGCGAGAGAGAGAGAGATCGAGCCTCTGCTGGCCCACTTGACGTAGGGCGCGAGATTCACGTAAAGGGGCCGCCTCTGCTGGTTCACCGAGCCTCTGCTGGTCCACTCAAGCTCCTTCTAACCACGAATTGAAAAAAATACGAATTGAATAGAAAATCGAATTGAGCAGAAATTTGAGAAGAGATTCGAGGTTCTAACCTGTTGAGCAGAGATTTGAGCACAAAATCGCAGCAAATTACCAAAAATCACTGAAATTTGAATTGGGTGCCCGCAGGGGAAGATGAAACGCGGGGGAAAAAACTAGGGTTCTGTCTGGCGCGGGGGAGAAGGCTGACGCCTTTTTTTTTTACCCAATACTTTCAGCGACCGGCAATGGCGCCGGTCGCTGATATGGTCGCAGATGCCAGTGGTCGCTTGATGAATGGAATTTATTTTTATTTTTTTCGAGAAATTGAGTTTCTGCGACCGGCGTCAGCCCCGGTCGCTAATACCGGTCGCAGAAATTCCATTTTGTTGTAGTGTCAGTATCTCACATCCTAGAATTGCATCCATTTCAGTTGAAAATTTAAGTTGAAATGTTTTTTTTAATTGAAGCCCGTAGGCATGCTTGCATTAAAATAAAAAGGACACATTACAACTCTTACATTAAATGTAAAAACACAAAAAAATCTTGACAGGAAAAAGAAACTTTAATAAACTGGCTAGGGTAGTTCCCTGTTTCATTTCCCTCCTGCAAAGTGATGACTGCTGGTTTTGTCAAACGATAGCAAAATGTTCAGGGTTGATCAGGTGTTCCGTTGAAAGTTCTTGGATTCCTTCTTGCCCAATTTGCTATGGCATGCGCCGGGATGGTTGCATGTCTGTCCACATACATGATCTGTGCCTTCTGTCTGATGCTCCTAAAGACACGTACACACTATGCCACTGCCTGCACAACCCCAGGATGGTAAGTTATCAATGTTCGCTATGTGGATGGTCTTGAGGCTGTGACTATATCTTCTGATTGCAAGTCTTTGGTGCTATAATACGAGGAGATAGTGCAAATATTCCTTCCTGGAAAGCAGCAGAAAAGGTCGCACGAGCTGTGCAGTTATACCAGGAAGCGGCTGGCAGTATCACCATATGACATGTAAGCAGGACATTACTCACGCAACCACATAACATGGCAAATTGGGTGCGCACAACGGGTACCGCATTAGAAGGCACAATACAGGAGTATGTAGCGGCAGAGAATAACATCAGTCAGGTTCTTGATAGGGGTCTGCCAGACACAACGATCAGCAGTAGGAAAATTGGGTCAAGAAAAATACTGGTAAACCGTACCTACAGTAGGTAGAAGTGCAACTTGGAGGTACCAGTAACGGTGAAGTTCTTTAGGTTGCTTTCATAAGTTAAATTAGGATAATTTGTTGCTTTATGTAGTTTTCTGTTTATCTTAATCTTTTTGTATTGCAAACTATGTTTCTTTACTTTTCAATTAATGAAGGCCTACGGGTTTGAAATTCAACACGTGTTGATAAGAGGCTTTGTATTTGAAACAAAAAAATTGTGAGGTGATTTTGAATATTAAAAAACAAAAATTGAATGACAGGTGTTTATAAAAAAAATACTCAACAAAAACACGTGTTAATGACATGTGGTCAATACATAAAAGGGTTGTTTTTTTCTAAATATAGGGGGAGTTTCATGTATCCTTCCAAAAACTTTAATATTACGTATTTTTCCTCAAAAGTATAACATCTTCTATTTAATTAAAATAAAAAATTCTAATATTTTGAAAAAATAAAAAAATATAACATCTTTTATTTTATTAAAAATAAAAATCAGAAAATTCTATTTCTCATAAATTATTTACTAGAAATTCTATTTCCTTACCCTACCATTTTATATATCACATGCATTTCTGTTGGTGTTGGACCTAATTAAATTTATTTTATTGGAAAACAAAATATATATTTATATAGTTCCTAGCTAGCTAGCTGTAATAATTAACAACATATATATGAAATGAAACTAATTAATTACGTACCGGAAAAAATCAAAACGATAACAAGTAGAAAAACAATCTTCATTGTAATTATTGCTTGCTTTGCTCTGTTCAATAATTTAATTTATGAAAGCAACCTAAAGAACTTCATCGTTACTGGTACCTCCAAGTTGCACTTCTACCTACTGTAGGTACGGTTTACCAGTATTTTTTGCTGACCCAATTTTCCTACTGCTAATCGTTGTGTCTGAACAGACCCCTATCAAGGACCTGACTGATGTTATTCTGTGCCGCTACGTACATACTCCAGTATCGTGCCTTCTAATGCGGTACCCGTTGTGTGCACCCAATTTGCCATGTTATGTGGTTGCATGAGTAATGTCCGCTTACATGTCGTATGGTGATACTGCCAGCCGCTTCCTGGTATAACTTCACAGCTCGTGCGACCTTTTCCGCTGCTTTCCTGGAAGGAATATTTGCGCTATCTCCCCGTATTATAGCATCCACCAAAGACTTGCAATCAGAACATATAGTCACAGGTATGTGCTGAGCCTCTTTAACATAGTTCAGTGCTTCATGTACAGCCTGTGCCTCGGCATCAAAAGGATCTTCGCATGTAGTGTGACCTATGTGAGCATGCATAAGCTCTCCCTCTTCGTCAAAACAGAAAAAGGCTGTACCTGTCTTTTTTGTGCTGTCCGAGGATGCATCTGTAAGAATTTTGATAGTTACAATTGGCATGACAATACCCTCTACCCTTTCCTTTGAGAGCCCATTTTCAGATGCAGTGTTGGCCTTCCCCATTGCTCAAAATTACTGAATATGAATAAGTAATTACAATCATAAGAATACATGGCAAAAGCTATAAAAAAAACTCAAGTTCCCTCAATCTCATAAACCACCACTTTCCTATAATATATAATAAAAAAATCAAACTTATGACATTTATTACCAATAGATATTGGTTTTACATAAGAAAGCCCCACATCTAAATCTAAGGAGTACAAGATTCACGGTAAGGAAGTTTAAATGGTACAGTACAGTTAGGGGTGTCAATGGGTACGGTACGGATCGGGTGGAGGCATTTTCATATCCATACCCATTAAAATTGACTTTATTCATATCCTACCCATACTCATTAAAAATTGACTTTTCCTTACCCTACCCTTATCCGTTAATATTATCGGGTAATGAAATGGTAGCGGGTGAATAACGGATAAAACTATTATAATAATTAGTTTTATTATATTTTACAAATTAAACATCAAAAACTCATTTATTTCACACATATGTAATTATATTTCTAATAAGAAAATAAAAGTAAATGTGCAATTAATTCCAACTAAATTATATTTTATAAAGGAAGAAAATTCAAAACCACAAATATATATTTAGGTGGGTTGAAAATTGAATTAAATATATATTTAGATTTTATAATTACCCTATAGGGTAACGGGTACGAAATAGTCATTACCCATACCCTTGCCCATTTGGTTAACGAAAAAAAAATTCTTATACATACCCATACCCAATAAGCTAATGAAATAAAAACCTTACCCATACCCGCCTTATCGAATACGATACGGATCGGGTAACACCCCTAAGTACAGTTAGAAAGTTTCAAGAAAAGGCATAATGTCATGGACATATATGATAAGACTGAGTCTATGGTACTCTGCATAGTACGGATTGATCCGTACTACAAATCGATATTTTTGTTTTCAAAATTTTAATAATCGATCTGAATCGTTCAACATGATTTTCATATGAATACTTGCATACCAAATTTTATATTATTTTGAGTTTTTTACTATTTTTAAAGATAGGTAGAAAATCACTTGATCTGAAAATTTTGGACCATCCAAAAACATTGATTTTCTACCTATATAAAAAAAGTAGTAAAAAAAATATAAAAAATGTAAAATTTGGTCTGCAAGTACATATTCATATGGAAATCATGTTGAACGGTTTGAATTAACTGTTAGAATTTTAAAAAACAAAGATATTGATCCGTAGTAAGGACCCATCTGTGCTATGCATAGTATCATAGACTCACTCTATATGATAATGCAAAAGAGATTATAAGAAACAACATCCATCCCAATATAGTTAGACCCAATAATATAGGTAAATTAAATAGCATCGTATATATGACATATTAACGCACCTAATTACCAATAAATAGTTTACCTCGCTGATGTTATATGTCTATAGAAAATAAAGTTAGCATCTTCTTAAGTTCACCAAAAGACTTAGGGAGCTTCACTACAATATTTGTCGGAAAAATATAATGAAGCAATTATTAATGATTATAATTTGGGAAAATTTGTAGTGTACCCATCTAAACTTTTGAAATAACCAATTTCTCCATCAATATACCACAATATCTAATATCGCCATACAAATTTAATATTCTTTCTTCTATCCCCATTTTACTAAATTATTTTAAAAATAAATTGACCAATATGCCCTTCTCTTTCTCCCTTCTCTCCCAACCACTTATCACCACAGATAAAAATAAGTGACCTTCAAATCAAATCAATTAATTAACAGCCCCAGGTTAACGAGATGTTTCAATATTGTTCATATTTCGTTTGATTGGTTCGTGCAAGCTACTAGGTTAATCTATTTTCAGAAAATTTGAAATAGTTCAATTGGTTTTGAATTCTCAAATGTCGATTACTTTGTTTGTGTTGAGAAAAAATAGTTTACTATTTTTTATTCATGTTTACTACCTGTTCTTTGTACGTACTTCTTGTCTAAGTTTACATGTGCGTGTTTATTTTCATGGTTTCTTTCTTTGTGGATATCTGCATGGGATTGAGAAGTAAACAACTATATATTACCAAGCTAAGTTGCCCCAAAATATTCAATAGAAAAACAACTATTACCATTTGATATGTGTTATGCATACACCCTCTGCAACAGTTGGTATTCGATTTGAT
Source organism: Carex rostrata (assembly GCF_964058835.1). Lineage (NCBI taxonomy): Eukaryota > Viridiplantae > Streptophyta > Magnoliopsida > Poales > Cyperaceae > Carex > Carex rostrata. The sequence goes on from NC_135949.1 coordinate 5,111,020, forward strand.
GGTATGATTAAATGCAGGTTCTTTTTCTATATTTTCAATGTTGAAGATGTAAGTAAGAATCGTCTATGCGCCCACCCACCCCATCAAACAATGATTTATATTGTCGGATTTCTAAAATAACATTTTATTAAAGACTGAAAGCTTCTCTCACTTATATTTTGTTCGAATTTAATTCATTAAAAAGGTCACACTTCTAACACATTTGATCTACCATAATCGCAACTGCTTAAAGAATTATTTCCTCTTTAAGAAATGGGCAATGAGAATGCTTATCCGCAAAAAATTCTCCGTCGATCTAGTGTGTGTTGGATTTAATGCCAACATTGAGCATATATGTAATCTAATTATGCATTGTTTACTGTCATATATGGTTGTCAATTAAAGTGATCAAATAAGGAAGTAGACAATCAATATATTCATTAGGATGTGGTCCACAAATGTGTAGAACAATTTAGGCAAAAATCAAATCATTGATGGACTGATTTTGAAATTTGCAATTAAGGAAACCAAATTTTCAGCTGCTGCACGGATTTTGATGCAGTTGCACGTTTTTTAAGTTGGCATGTGGCAGAAAATTGGTTTAGGGTTAGAGTTAGGGTTTGACAATATGCCGACTCTACATCTCTATAAATAGGTTGGTCCCCAAAGCACAAGGATATACAAAAAGTTGCAGAATTTTCTAGCTGTCATCTAGTCAATTCTGTGGCCTTCTCTACTTCTTCCCATTAAAGAATAGAGATGTGAGATCATTAAAAAATTGTGAACACGATCTCACAAGGGCAGTCTTTTAGCTTTGGAAGGCTTTATCCTACTACTGAGAAGCCCACCGACGCTTCAACCTCTACATCGGCTCGAAGTTTTTCTTGCCGCTGTCTCACAAGTTCATCAACCGCTTTTGAGAGAAGCTTTGCATAAACACGCTAATAGAGTCAGGTATTGCGTCTGCTCCCTAAGAATTGATGAATTTTGTATGATGGCCATTTTGGCATAGGTAGATCAATAGTGGCACAGTGAATTGAACTGTTTATGTGTAACAATAAGGTTCCAACAGTGTGGTAGCACAATATATATTTGATGCACAAAGGAAAGAGATAGTGAGAAGGAGAAAGATGGATTTTAAGGAAGAAGGGAAGAAGATGAGGGTATAGTGGTCAGTTTAATTTTTAAAATAATTAAGTAAAATATTAAATATATAAATGGGGATAGAAGAAAAAATGTTAAATTTGTATGGGGATATTGGATATTATGGTGTTTTGATGGAGAAATTGGTTATTTCAAAAATTTAGATGGGTACACTAGAAATTTTCCCTTATAATTTATTATGTTTAGCTAGGATGGTAATAAGTCAGTCAGGGTTGGGTTTGTCTAAAGCACAAAATAATTTTTTTTTTTTTTAGAAAATTATAGAAATACAAGTATAATTTGGAGAAAATAATTCGGGTGACGGATAATTGTATAACTTTTTGAATTTTTAGTATATTTTCTGTTAACGTTTTTTTAAACAAACATAGATATAAAAGCATATTTTGATTGGTTTTTTTTTTTTTTAGCCAGAGGGCACTTGCCCCTCCTGATTTCAAGTGGTTTTATTATGGAATCCTTTTTTAAGCTCATAGTGCTACTTATTATTATGAAAAAATATAATAATAATTGTGTGGTGTAACTAGCAAGGATTTTCTAGTATCAAATTTACAAAGATGAACTGCTTTTAAATTTTATTTTTAACTCTTATCTCTCTCTAATTTGTGGTAAAGCATCCTCGTCAATAGCTTGGAATGGAAAACAATAGCTGAGTTGATGCTGCTGGTTGTTGTGTGGTCCTTGATTCCTTCGTATCATTATATTCCTCTGGCCAGTTCCTTCATTTCTTTGTATCTTTTCGAATTCAATTGCCAGTATTGTACCAGTTTCTGGTGTCTAGTATGATTTGTATAACTGGTTTAATAGCAAAATTAATGATATTTTTTTTGTTTTGGTGCTCAAACTTGTATTAAGTTAAATATTGGTGAAGACCTCTAATTAATCTGAGTCCAATAAGGAGCCCTGACACTGTCAAATTCCTCCTTACCGACTGTTATAATGATTATAAAATAGAATTACTCGTTAATCAATATATCTCTGACAAATTACAATGATCGAACAACCATCTCCGAGAGGACAATATGACAATCCATATTGTTAATATTGATTTCCTCCAATATTTTGTTTTATTAAATCTGTTTGTTTAGTTGAAATATTGGAATGTTTTTATTGTAATATGGCAAAAGGTTAAGAATTTAAGATGTATCTGATGTCTTGCATTTTCACGACATTATATCTTGCATATGTAATTTATAACTTATATAAAAGATGAAGAGATATATATATATCATACAAATTTGATTATCCATTCCTAGTGATTTACTCACGAAATATGTGTCACCAATTGATAATGGTAGTTATATCATAGAGTTTTGCTATTTTCTCGTCATACACATTGAATTTTATGAAAAAAAACAAATAATTGTATGCTTTGTTATGTAATGGGCTTATTAACATATATTTTCATAATTACGACTATACTTCTTTGTTATCTTTTTCATGTAATTTTTTAAATATGATCACACATATTATCTCTGTTGATTAAGTTGATTTAATATCTTAACAAATATTCTACAACTATTTAACATATGACTATATGAGTGACATTAAAATGTGCTTGAACATTAAAATAATAATTGCCTTGATTTAATATTATAACAAATAATCTACAACTACTTACCATACGAGTGACTAGCTTTAAAATGTGTTTGAACATTACAATAATAATTACGTTGATTTAATATTATATATAATAAATATTCTGAACAAATAATCATTATTTTTATGAAATTTGTAGCAAATTTTATAGTAAGTTTACATTTCTTGTCTTTCATATAAATTTTGTAATATATAGATAAATTATCATATATTATGTCCGTTGATTACATTGATTTAATTAATTCTATAACAAATATTCTACAACTATTTACCATACGAGTGACTTTAAAATGCATATGAATAATTCATAGGCTATTTTTTTATTAACTCTTTGGAGAAAGATCCCTTTCATTTTGAAATGTTTAGAAAAAGTCCCTTTACCTCTAAGGAAGGAGACAAACCTTCTTTCTTATCAATCCTCCTTAATGCATCCTGGATTAAAAAACAATAAAATAAAATAAAAGATGAACAAACTTAATAGCATCAGTGAAGGGAAACATATATAAATCAAAGTGAATGATAAGTAGCACTGAAGCAAGCACTGCCAATTATCCTATATATACAAGTAAAAAAGAAGAACGACATATTTGGCTTACTTCCCAAAATACATACTAAACGAGCTCAAGAAAACTGAACTGGACATAATTCACACAACAACAAGATAGGCACTTTTCGCTAGAGAAAAAGCGCATTTATGACGGTACGTACTCTGTCGCGAAAAGTACCGTCTAGAAAAAGCACGTTTATGACGGTACTCCGTCGTGAAAAGTCAATTTTTACCCTTGCGAAAAGTGCCAGTCTTTTGTAGTGTCGATCAGTTCAGTTAATTAGCTTCGGGTTGGATTATTCATTTTTCCCTTCATGCATATGTCTGTTTACTGGACCCGTATCCTTCCAGGTGCCTGACTCAACACAATTGAAACGGACGGCTCAGATTTACTCTCAGCCAGTCGGGATTCGTAATGACAAAGGGGACAAGATTATTTGTGCTTTGAGATGCGTGCCAATCTATTTTCGGACCGTCCGATTCAATTCTACTCAGTCAGGTAACCTGAGGGGATATGAATTCCTGTTTACTTGTATGGTTTCCAAGTTCATCAGTTTCTGGTGTTGAATTTTCCTATATATGCATTGACTTGAGTCATTTTAATTGAGAAAAAATAGTGGTTCGACCAAGTTTTCCAGATTTTCTTTTTCTATCCAAACTCTGGTTTTGTAAAAAAAATAATAATAACAAAATACATAAACCGCAATTGGCAAGGGAAAAAAGTTTGCTATTGTACATTAATTGCTCTTACTATGACAATCAAACAAAAAGAAACCGCACCTACACACACTAGTGGAAAAACATGAATCAGGATCGGCCTATCTGGATCGGTTATATGAAACAACCGATACTAATACCTATCTGGATCGGTTTTCTGAACAAAACCGATCCTAAAAACTAGTTAGATCGGGTTTTTTAGTCAACCGATCCTAATTTGTGAACTATCCGGATCGGTTTTTTATAAAACCGATCCTGATACTATCAGGATCGGTTGTTCTAAAAAACCGATCCTAATAGTTAAACTATTAGGATCGGTTGTTCTAAAAAACCGATCCTGATAGTATCAGGATCCGTTGTTCTAAAAAACCGATCCTAATAGTTAAACTATTAGGATCGGTTGTTTAGAACAACTGATCCTGATACAATTTTTTTTTTCAAAATTGGTTCTGCAAAAAAAAAAAAAAAAAAAAAAAAAAAATCAGGGTCGGTTTTTTATAAAGAACCGATCCTGATACTATTAGGATCGGTTTTTTATAAAAAACCGACCCTGATTTTTTTTTTTTTTTTTTTTTTTTTTACAGAACCAATTTTGAAAAAAAAAAATTGTATCAGGATCGGTTTTATTGCTAAAAACCGATCCTGATAGTTTTTTTCTTTTATTTGGAAAATCTTTTCATATGGTTATGTTTAAATAAATATAAAAAATTACATATTAGAAATATAAGTTAATTATTTAATAGAAATTTTATTTAATTTTCAAATTCTACTTAAATAATATTAAGATCCAACGTAAACTATTTACGGCCGTGAGATGTTGCTATATTGTTTTGCTTTGATGAACTAGTAAATGAATCCCGAATTGTATCAAATTTTATAATTGTGAAATTAATATGACATTCTTTCATTTTAATGGTTCCGATCGACCAAATGCTAATGTTCGTATTCGTTCCTTCACAACCCCACACAACAAGGGTTCAAGTCCTATGTATATTATTATATGGCACAAGTCATTGATGCATCATGCATCATTGTATAAAAAAATTCAATAGTCAAAATGACTTCAAAATGAAATATCAATGTCAAATAATTAATTATATTATCACATAAATTTTAATAATATAAATTACATTAATTTTCATCAAAATTACATTAATGAAATGTCAATGTCAAATAGTACCTATCTCCTGTTTAATATTATTTAAGTAGAATTTGAAAATTAAATAAAATTTCTATTAAATAATTAACTTATATTTCTAATATGTAATTTTTTATATTTATTTAAACATAACCATATGAAAAGAGTTTCCAAATAAAAGAAAAAAACTATCTGGATCGGTTTTATTGCTAAAAACCGATCCAGATACTATCAGGATCGGTTTTATTGCTAAAAATCGATCCAGATACTATCAGGATCGGTTTTTAGCAATAAAACCGATCCTGATACAAATTTTTTTTCAAAATTGATTTTGTAAAAAAAAAAAAAAAAAAAAAAAAAAAAAAAAAAAAAAAAAAATCAGGATCAGTTTTTTATAAAAAACCGACCCTGATTTTTTTTTTTTTTTTTTTTTTTTTTTTTACAGAATCAATTTTGAAAAAAAAAAATTGTATCAGGATCGGTTTTTTATAATAAAAAACCGATCCTGATACTATTTTTATACAAAAAAATTAGTATCAGGATCGGTTTTTTTATTATAAAACCGATCCTGATACTATTAGGATCGGTTCTTTATAAACAACAGATCCTAATGATAATTCCTATATAACCAGCTTAGCTAGGGTTCTTCTTATTTTTATTTCGCGCCTCTCATTTTCAATTTAGCATCTCTATCTCTGTCTCCGTATCTTCCTCTCAAATCCTCAGTACTCTGTCTCTCTCTCTCTGTCTCCGTCTCTCCCTCTCCTCCGTGTCTCTCTCTCTCTTTCTCTCCGTCTCTTCCTCTCAAATCCGAGCCTCTCGCACCTCCGACTCAATTGTGCCAGTTTTTAATTTGTTTTATTGTTTCAAAAATTAATTAATGGTGTTTGTATATTGTTTTACAGTTTTGAGGACATCTCTCTCAAGTTACTTAATCATCCGGCCGATCAACTATCATGGTATTAGCTTTATCTAATTTTCTCATTATTATACTTTTAAAACACATTTTTTTGTATTTTTTATTGGAAAATGTTTTTCCATCTAATTGTTACCTTTGTTTTTGTTTTTAGGGTCTTTTTTAATCTCAAGTGATGTGATTGCAAAAGAGGTAATTATTGATTTTTTTTATTGTTGTGCTTTACATTAATTGCATAAATGTGTATATTGTATAAATGTGTGTTAATTGAAGAAATAGCCCAATTAGTCAATTGTATGTTTGTTAATTAATTTTTTTTTGGATTTCGATTTCTTGTTATAACATGTAATGCTTCACAAAACTTTTTATGAAGTACATGAATTTTTTGTAATAGTTTAAGATGTGTATGATAATTAATTTAGAATGTGTATATGATATTTAATTGATTATTGCTTCTTACTGTGCAACAAAAAAAAATTTAGGATGCTGGCCAGCAAAATATATATGGAAGCTGGTCAAATAAATAAAAATATTTTTTTTAGCTTCAATAAAACATCAGGATCGGTTATTTTAAACAACCGATCCAGATTACTACTATTAGGATCGGTTGTTTAAAATAACCGATCCTAATTCTAAAAAAAAAAAAAAAAACTTTTAGGATCGGTTTTTAAATAAAAATCGATCCTAAAAGTTTTTTTTTTTTATCAGATCATAATTAAAAAATAAAAAATAAAAAAAACTTTTAGGATCGGTTTTTAAATAAAAACCGATCCTAAAATTTTTTTTTTTTTTTTTTTTGGAATTATGATCTGAAATACAATCAAGATCGGTTTTAATATAAAACCGATCTTGATAGTACGTATCAGGATCGGTTGTTATGTAATTTAAAAAAAAAATTCGAAAATACTATCAAGATCGGTTCTTATATAAAAACCGATCTTGATAGTACGTATCGGGATCGGTTCTTAGTCAAAAACCGATCTAGATAACAACTATTAAGATCGGTTTTATTAAAAAACCGATCCTAATAGTTTCTATTTGGATCGGTTCTTGAAAAATATAAAACCGATCCTGATAGTATCAGTATCGCCTTCATCAGGATCGGTTGGATTCCGATACTGATATGTGTATATAACCGATCCTGATTCCTGTTTTTCCACTAGTGACACTTTTAGAGTTATAAAAAAGACACACACACACATATACACACACATATATATATAAATTGAAAATGGGGTGGCAGCACTTCGGGCCAAGTGCTTATGGAAGCACATTAGCCTATCTCTCTCTCTCTCTATATATATATATATATGTCGTGTAATTATCTGTCACAAAATTTCAACATATAGTATATTTCTGGATTTGGAAGCAAATTAATTAGAGGCACTTTCTGCGTGGAATAACTACTAATTTCATATATTTCTCCCAAAGTGCGCAGGGTGAAGCTAAGATGTTTCGCAGGATGATACAAATTAAATTTTAGAATTAAGCATAATATTATAATTATTTTGAATATTAAGTATATTTGTTTGATTTTTATGAGAAAAACATAGAAAGAGAAACATAATTTGAAGAAAATTTTCTTAGGAGGCATAATTGTATATCAAAATAAAACTGTTAGTTTTAATCTATCTTTACATAAAAAATTATCACTTTTCAATTTGATTGAATGTAAATTGATAAGTTAAAAATTCAACATTCAAAAACTATTAACATTTTAACAAGCCCCTGTTACCAATCAAAATAAAATTAAAATGTCATAATTTTTGTAAGTGCATAAAGAAAATGATGTAGAACATATCTAATAATTTTATTTTGACATTTGAGTAAGAAATTTTTAAAAAACGAAGATACAATAAAAACATAAGTGTTGGCATTTAAATCCTCCTTGTAGAACATTTCTTCGGTACAAATTAAGCAATAACTTAACGGCAGGTATTTATACCCATAATAAGATTACAAGTATATTCGAGGCTTTTTTTAATTTTTGGCACACACTCAACACACACGAATAAAAATGTAAAAATCCATTTAATTTTTTCCGAAAAATTCAAGAACTAGAAGTTTAATTTTTTACAGAATTTTAATGACTAAAAGCTTGAGAAATATAATTGTCCTCGTAATTATTCTAAAAAAAGAAAACATAATTTTTGTGTTTTTAGTTTACCATGCATCAGTTATAAGTTATAACAGTTTAAAACTACATTGCTATTATGCAAAAAAAAAAAAACTTTATGTTTTCAATATTCAATGGTGTTTCTGTTTTGAACACCTTCAATTAACTCAGGAGGACTATTCCTCGTACATTCCTTCATCAAGGAACTCACAGAGAGAATCATGAATACTGGTTCACAGCTTCTAAAACGGTGGTGCCACAAGGAAGCATTGCTTCTGAACGAGTGAGAGTATGGGAAGCATCTTGTGGGTTGAAGATGTCTAATCTAGGTCCGATAACGAGCTTTGACATTCTCGAATGCTTGCTCATCAACTGTCACCCCTATTACAAAATGGAATAAGTTGTTTACCAATTTAGTGAGAAGTTTTCACCGAGACATCTCTCTGACAAACTACAATGATTAAAAAACCATCTTTTAGGGGGAAATATGACAGTCCATATTGTTAATCTTGATTTCCTCAAATATTTTGTTTTACTAAATCTGTTTAATTAGTTGAATTTATTGGAATTCTCTTTATTTGTAATATAGCAAAAGATTAAGAATTTAGGATGTAACTGATGTCTTGCATTTTCATGACTTATGTATCTTGTATATATGTAATTTATAACTTATATAAAAGATGAAGAGATCATACAAATTTGATTATGCATTCTTAGTGGGTTACTCACGGAACATGCATGTGCTGCCAATTGATTACATATATAATAATTAGATAGTAGTTACTTCATAGTTTTGTTGTTCTCTCATCATACATATTGAATTTTGAAAAAAAATATAAATATTATATTTTTCCACAACAAAAAATTGTCATACTGAAAAAAAAAAAATATAAAACGAATTTTGAAAGATAACTACAATTTTGCTCAATAACTAAGGTTTTTCTCATCATCAATTTGTTGTAGTTTATTTTGCGGCAATGATTTCCAGCGTGTCAGGCGGAATAAATGGTGAATGATCTACATGGGACCCTGAACATGATTTATCAGTTGCCAGAAAGGAGAGGGTGTAAGTTTTTAGAATGCTGACAGTACTGTACTAGATAGTTTGGGTGGGATGATTTGTAATTTGCAGGGACTGTTGACTATAAACTTAACTTCTATTACTTAAGAGAGGAGTACTACACATATATACAACTATCTCACATATTTTACTACTCACGGACACACCATGCTCATACACCTACAGATCTATTTATACCATGCCATTGTCGGTATGGAATTTTCTAGTGCTAATCGACATTGCTTTCTAGACTATACATAATGAAATAGTAATATCTAGTAAATTCTCTTACCGACATAACAAACCCAGTAAGGTAAATTCTAGATTAATCAAGAAGATGAATTTGGGCCTTGGGCCTTCGGTGTTGATTTTAACACTCCTCCTCAGCACCGATTTCATATTGTCTTGATCTTCGGTACTCCGTGTTTATCTGAATCGTCTTACTTCTTGTTGCTTCTTTTAATTTTCTGAGCTTGAAGTTGCTCAGACGTCTGCAGTCGACCTTCCATAATAATCTTCTTCGGAAGTGAAAGTTCTAGAATATTCTTCTCACGTTGCATTGGCAAAAGTCGTCATCGAGTTTTCTTCTCTCGACGGATCACCTGACGAGCTGCATCTTCTTGCACGAACTCTCGTCCTGCAGTCTTCTCCGCAACAACGATACTCCTCTAGGTCATCTCGTCATCATCACCCTCCTTGGTGATGGCCTCCAACTCAATGCTCTCTTCTGGCTTCTCCTTATCAGCCACTGCGCACTTTACAATTCTGGTCTCCTTTTTGACCGGTTCTTCAATTGGTTCTTCAAAGAACCATAACTCAAAATCGATCTCCTCATCCTCAGGCTCACCAGCCTCTTCGACATCCTCTACGTCGGCCACCGATTGCATCGCAACAGCCGCTACTACGTCCCACTCTTCTTCACTTGGGACCTCCTCCGATGCCTTCTCTTTTGTGGTCACCATGAAGCTTCCTTCATTCTTTCTAAAGCGGCACTCTCTCGCATAGTGCCCTCGTTGTTCGCAATTGTAGCACTCCACTCTTCTATTCCGGTATTCACCACCTTCGGCTCCTTTTCCCTCTTGGCCTTTAGGAGCTCCCCCTGAACACGAACACCTATTGCATTGTTCATGACAGGCCTTCTCCATCTCAGGTTGTCGTCGATACCAATTCCTGCTCGACTCTCCACGTCGACCACTATACAGGGCCTTCTCCTCTTCGTGCTTCACCGTCAAACCTGACAGCTGCTTGGCAAGAGCTTCCTGACTGGCCAACAAATTCTCTAATTCTAGCAGGGTTGGTTGCATCGCCCATCCTTGGATTGCCGTGATGAAGGCGCTGTACTCAGGCCTCATGCCATTTAGGAATATCCATCGCATTCTATCCTCGCCAATTTTCGCATTGGCGTCTAGCTGCTCAATCTCCCTACACAAATTCTTTACTTTAAGAATCACTTATAGTCTTGTCACCTTGGGAGATATTCATCAGCTCCCTTTTGAGCAGTTGCAGCTGACTTGTATTCTTCCTTGAAAACAACACAGCAAAGACATCCCATGCCTCTTTTGGTGTCTCAACATCTTCAATGTGAGATAGTAGGCTGTCCATCGTAGCCTTCAACACAAATAACGCTCGGTCCGCCTTCACTTTTCACTTCTTATAAGCTCGGATCGAATTCGGTAGCGGTTCGATCTCATCGCCACCGACAATCTCCCACAGATCTTGCCCCTGCAAATATGACTTAATACACGTGCGCTAGTCTCTATAATTATAATTATACAGCTTCTCAATTAAACCACTCATGCCACTCAAATCTGACATTTCGACACCACGATGTACTAAGGGGTTACACAAACCTCCTATCAGCATGACCTTTGACACAACAACAGACTCACGAGTTATTTGAACTTTTTGGCCAACAGGACCTAACCGACTTTGATACCACTTATTAGCTGTCAACTAATTTAATTTATTTAAGAAGAGAATACAAGAGTGGAATGCAATTTATAATTTGATATGTTTCTATCTCACTCACTCTTCTTACTTCTCTGATGCATCACGCCAAATACTATCCATCCTATTTATAGCTACTATATGTCGGTGATTGAGTATTCTAGATAATACAAGATTTTCCTAATGCCGACTTTTACTTGTGTCGGTTATATTCAATTTAAAATTTACCACAGTACACTAGTAACTTCTAGTAGATTATAGTATGTCGGTTAAGCAACAATTCACAACTAGGATTTGGGCCTTGGGCTTTTATCGGTGCTTATATATTAACAATGACATATATGATATTGATAGGATAATTTTTGTCAAGGAAAGCTGAATAGTTTGTTAGTTGTAACATTGTCATTTGTCAAATGGTACTAGTGTCATTTTGAACATGTTTCATATATGGGGTGATGTATTGATGCGACATTGTCTCAATAGCTGATGAGAAAAAACTTAGTTGTTAAGCAAAATGCAGTTACATTTTGGAAATGTGTTTTTTTTTTTTTTTTTTTTCATTTTCAGACTAAGAGATTCCTTTGAAGTAAATCATAATATTTTTTTTTCAAAATTTATTATGTATGACGAGAGAATAACAAAAATATGATGTAACTACTATTTAATTATTATAATTAATTGGCGACACATATTTCGTGAGTTAACCACTAAGAATTGATAATCAAATTTGTATGATCTCTTCCTCTTTTATACAAGTCATAAACTACATATGCAAGACACACAAGTAACGAAAATACAAGAAATCAGATACATCTTAAATTCTTAGCCATTTCCTATATATTACAATTAAAGATTGCATCTGATAGTTCAATTAATTGAGTAGATTTAGCAAAACAAAATATTGGAGAAAACTAATGTCTTTTTTTGAAGTAAAAATGTGAGGATCAAGGCCCTTAGATTCCAGTGCAACAAACAACAATAGTATCAAATTACATTATTGCTTTTCCAAAGAAAAGAAAAGAAAAGGGAAAATGAAAAAAGGAGAAAAAATATATACAAATTTTAAGAAAAATAAGATGAAAAGAAAAAAAAAATAAGAAGATAAGAAGTAAAAGTGCAGAAGTATTATTTAGCACATGTGAGTTTTTGTTAATTGTTCTTTTGGAACCAAACTTGTAAATTTAGCCATGAGTTTCCCTTTAATGTCCTGCTTGACTGCTCGATTGTTTGAAAAATCCGTCTGCATCGCTCCTTCCAAACTACAAAGACCATATTTTCTCCTGAGAGATCAATATTAACTAGACCCGGGCTAAGTGCAAGATTGCTGGGCTTGAGCAACATCGGATGCAATCGGACGGCAGACATGATCCCACGTGAATAACTCTGGTCCGACGGTGGATTGAGAGACAACGAGATGCAGCGAGGGAACAAACTCCTCTGCTAAAGAACTTAGCTTTGACTCGCACTTCATCATCATCGTTGACCCTTAAACCCATTTTTTTTCCTTTTTGGTTTTTTTTTTTTTTTTGAAGAAGTGAGAACCGAGGCGGTGAAGTTTTATAGGAGGATTATAAAAAAGGAAATTTATTGTCAGAACATTGTTCAAAAAATTTGGTTTAATGAATCACTTAAGTTGAAGACATTATTGTTTAGCTGGAATTAAAATATTTTTAGTTTATTCTAATTTAGATGTGATGAGATATAGTAGTACGTAGTTAAAAGATTTATTTTAATGGAACACTGAATTACAACAATTCCCCTCTTGGTGATGAAGATGCAATATTTGAAAATTTAGACGACAATTCAGATGAGCCAAAGGAAAATTCCGAAGCGGAAATGTATCATAGTGATGATTATGACATGATGAATGGCAATGCTTTTGATCCTACAACAATTCTATCAGAACTTGCGAACGAGAATTTTGTTGAGCTTAGTGACTTCCCCTCTGCCTTAGGAAATTGGCATCTGATAAAGATTCAATGTTGAAGGGTTCTTTTAAACCTAGTATGCATAGTTATTAATACTCTCCTCATTTCAGATGACCTCATGGATGCATCAATTTGTTGTAGTTGACTTTGTGGCAATATATGTGTCAGGGGGAATAAGTGGTGAATGATCTAAATGACACTCTGAACAAGGATTTATCAGAGAATTGCCAGATAGGAGAGGGATGTAAGTTATTAAAATTAAAATGTTGACTGGACTAGATAGTTTGGAAGGGGTGATTTGTAATTTGTAGGGACAGATCTGATAAGATATTTTTTTGTCAAGGAAAGCTGAATAGTTTGTTAGTTGTAACATTGTCAGATGGTACAAGTGCCATTTTGAACATGTTCCATGGGGTGATTAAAAAGACCTTATTTGTTGGGCAAAATGTACGGAGTTATCTTTGGAAATTTGTATTATTTTTTTTTAGACTAACATAATATTTTGTGTCAAAACTTTTTTTTTTCTTTTCAAAATTCAATATGTATGATGGGAGAATAATAAAACTATGAAGTAACTACTATCTAATATAATCAATTGTCGACACACAAATCTTTTATATGAGTAAACTACTAGGAATGGATAATCAAATTTGCATGATCTCTTCATCTTTTATATAAGTTATAAATTACATATACAAGATACATAAGTCATGAAAATGCAAGACATCAGATCAATGATTAAAAAACCATCTTCTACAGGGAAATATGACAATCCATATTGTTAATCTTGATTTTCTCTAATATTTTGTTTTACTAAATCTGTTTAATTAGTTGAATTTATTGGAATTCTGTTTAATTAGCAAAAGATTAAGAATTTAGTATGTAACTGATGTCTTGCATTTTCATAACTAATGTATCTTGTATATGTAATTTATAACTTATATAAAAGATGAAGAGATCATACAAATTTGATTATGCATTCTTAGTGGGTTACTCACAGAACATGTGTTGCCAATTGACTACATATATAATAATTAGATAGTAGTTACTTCATAGTTATGTTGTTCTCTCGTCATACATATTGAATTTTGAAAAAAAAGATACAAATATTATATTTTTCCTCAAAAAAAAAGATTATGTCATACTGAAAATTATATAAAACGAATTTCCAAAGATAACTACAATTTTGCTCAATAAGTAAGGTTTTTCTCATCAGCTATTGGGGCATTGTCACATCAGCACATCACCCTCAGGAACATGTTCAAAATGTACTGGTACCATCTGATAATGTTACAACTAACATACAATTCAGCTTTCCTTGACGAAAAAATTATCCTATCAGCACCTGTCTCACCTGAATGATCATCTAAATTTTCAAATATTACATCGTCAGCACCAAGAGGGGCATTATTGTAATTATCTTCTATAGGGGAAGCTAAAGCCTGAAGCGGCACAACGTACTGTAATTCAAATTATCAATCCACTAAAAAAAAATTCAAATCATAATCCTCTTATTCGCGATACTGGACGAGATAATGTAAAAGCTAATCTGCAAACGTACCTCTTCTTGTAGACCATGTGATCATTGGACAATGCCGGTATATAAATTGACAACCAACAAAAGGATATGTTTTAATGACTAAAAGCATTGCTTCCGAACGAGTGAGAGTTTGGCAAGCATCTTGTGGGTTGAAGATGTCTAATCTAGGTTCAATAATGAGCTTCGACATCGTCAAATGCTTGCTCATGAACTGTCACCCCTATTACAAGATGGAATAACTCGTTTACCAGTTAAGTGAGAAGTTTTCACTGAGATATCTCTCTAGAAGCAGAAAATGTGACAGTTCATATTGTTAATATTGATTTCCTCTTATATTTTGTTTTACAAAATCTGTTTAATAATTAGTTGAATTTATTGGAATTAATATCTTTATTTGTAATATAGCAAAAGATTAAGAATTTAGGATGTAACTGATGTCTTGCATTTTCATTAGTTATGTGTCTTGTATATGTAATTTATAACTTATATAAAAGATGAAGAGATCATACAAATTTGATTATGCATTCTTAGTGGGTTAATCACGGAACATGTGTTGCCAATTGATTACATATATAATAATTAGATAGTAGTTACTTCATAGTTTTATTGTTCTCTCGTCATACATATTGAATTTTGAAAAAAAGATATAAATATCATATTTTTCCACAAAAAAAAAGATTTTGTCATACTGAAAAAAAAATATATAAAACAAATTTCCAAAGATAACTACAATTTTGCTCAATAACTAAGGTTTTTCTCATCAGCTATTGGGGGCTTGGGGCATTTTCACATCAGTACATCACCCTCAAGAACATGTTCAAAATGTACCGGTACCATCTGACAATGTTATAACTAAGCATCTACATCCCTTCAACTCAAATGAGTTTCTAAATAACTATTAACTGCTTTTTAGAAATTAAGGTGTTTAAAGTTTCTAATTCTCACATCTTTGAAATTAACTTTAGAGTTTATATTAAGCTATAGAAGTAACAAATTAAAAAAAAAAATTAATTTGAGCCAATTATTTGATTAGCATGGAGTTTATAAACAGTTAATAAAAAATTTTACTGTATAGTTTCTAAATAAGAAATTCTCCCACATCTCTGAAACTGAGTTAGACACACATCCATTTGAGAAGTAATAACTAGGCATATTAGGTTTAAAAGAATCCTTTGATATTGAATCTCTATCAGATTTCAGATCCCAATCCTAAGGCACTAGAGAAAGTCGCTAAGCTCAACGAAATTCTCATTGGCAAGCTCAAATAGAATTGTCGATGTAGGATCAAAAGCATTGCCATTCACCATATCATAATCGTCACTATGATACATTTTTCGCTTCGGGATTCGCCCGTCTCACCTGAATGATCATCTAAATTTTCAAATATTGAATCCTCAGCACCAAGAGGGGCATTGTTGTAATTGTCTTCTATAGGGGGAGAGCTGAAGCCTGAAGCTGCACAACTGTAATTCAAATAGATAATTCGTTTCAACAATAATTTTGAAATTAAATCTTTCAGGCTATTATCAAAGACAGTGATGAGGTTCAATGTATTGAAGGGGATTCCAGCTAGTTCTACCAGGGATAGCAGTAAGAACTAAGAAGGCTTTCATTGCTGTCTAGAAGCAGCCCTTTTTCTATGTGGTGCTATTTTGTATCAGATTTTGTCTTTTTTAAGGAGTAAATTTTTTGTAATGCTCATCATTTTCTGGTGTTGAATTTTCCTATGCTTTGATGTGAGCTCTTTTTGAAAAAGTGCGAATTTTGTGGTTTGTCCAAGTTCGAATCATTTATAATGTAGAATCTGGAAAATTGGTTTTTATTTAGGAAATGCTGATTATGTGAATTTTATTATGATATTAATTTGATAGCTTTTAAACATAAAAAATGGTAGTTCCTGCAAATAAGTTCTAGGATAATTCCCAACGCTTACTTAAAGGTTTGTAGTCTGACAATTTGTACTGAAACTTTGAAAATAAGTTAGAATTGTAAATTTCAAGTTTTTTAAATTTAAGAGTATTTTCATAAGCTTGCAAATTCAATTGATTAAATAAATAATCTGATGAAGTCTTTGTTGTAGAAGTTAAAAACGAATAAAAGGAATTGGTAAATTTCCTTGTAGCCATACAGATAATATGATTTGCATACAATGGTGTTTTAAGAGTACTACAGGCTTGTCAGAAACACTACTGAAATAATTCTATGGAGAACAATGGAGAGAAATAATTTCAGCCCAATATGGGCCAAACACCACCCACACAATTTTAAGGGTTCCAAGTTATAAAAAAAAATCATATATATAGGTCGCGCCGTGTTATTATCTTTCACAAAATTTCAACATAGTATATGGATTTGGAAGCAAATTATTTAGAGGCACCAGATATTTTTTATTTTTTAGCTGGAGGGTACTTGCTCCTCCTGATTTCACATGGTTTCGTCCCTGAATAATTCGGCGTTCAGTTCGGCATCACAAAAAAAAAAAATTATTTGGATTTAATTCAGGTTTAATTCGTGAATCTTATGACTATGCCTGAAAGCGCTTATGTTTGCACTTCAGTGCAGTTATGATGAGGTCATATCTGCCAACAAATACACTAATTGACCTTCAAATAAGGTTCATTGAGTTTAATTTAGTTTGGATTTATCCATTTAATCCTCAATTTAATCCACTCTATTTATCCAATCAATCCTCAATTAATTTACTTACAAAACTGAGGTATGGTGCCAACTTGGTAGCATACAAGCTTTTGTTTAAGTTTTTGCATCACTTCATTTAGTTGGTATGATATACTGGTATAGGGCAATTGGGAACTACAATAAAAAAAAAAAACAAGTACTAGATCTGACTTAAGAGTTTTTTTTTTTTTGTTATTTTCAGAAATAGAACTAGGGGATGATTCAAATGTCTTTATTTTTGATGTATCCATTATGGTTTCGATTTTTTAATTTCTAATAAGAAAATTTTAAACCTCCTATTTTAAAGTAAAACCATTACATGTAATCTATATCATATATGAGGAGGGATCCACTTACAACATTTAAAAGTTACAGCATCTTACCACAACTTAGTTTTGTAATTTTTAAAGTCCAAACAGTCGATCCAAACCGCTGAACATGTAATATGTACTAACATGTGTTTGAATATCAAATTTTACAGTTTTTTTGAATTTTTTTACTATTTATTGAGTATTTTATAAAACTGTTGTTTTTCAGTGGTCCAGAATTATCTAAAAGTAGCACATTTTAATAAAGATTATATGTTGAGCGGTTTGGATCAACTGTTTGGACTTTAAAAACCGCAAAACTAAGTTGTAGTAAGATGTTGTAACTTTCAAATGTTGTAAGTGGATCCCTCCATCATATATACATATTACTAGTATCATACCCGTGCGTTGCAACGGGGACATATTATAAGAAACAAATATATCAATGAAAATAATAATTATTTAAAAATTAAAACACATGTTAATAGAAAATTTATATGATTATGTATTTTTAATTAACTTTAATCGTGACCTCTGATAACAATTTGATGATGTGATGATTTTTTATTTTTAAGTACCAATGATATCAAATAATAGCTCGATTCGAATCTAATATCAAATATCATACAACAATTCAATATCAACATATAATATGATATAAAAAACATAAATAAAAAGTGTTATCGTGTGTATGTACAGGATATACACACACACACATATTATAAGAAAAATATATATTTACACACACGTTTCAATTTATATTCTTCTTTGTTTCCAATTTAGAACACACACACACACACATTGATATATTATATATCGGAAATATATTCTAAATTGTCCACACCAATATGTATAGAAACAAAGAAAGAGAAATAAGGAAATAAAAAAAATGATTTTCATTGCGATCCGTATAAAAACGAAGAAGGAAACAATAAATTAGAAAATGGAAGGTGGAGTCTTCCCAATTGAAGAGGAGAAATATGGAAACAAAAAAAAATAAGGAAACGAATAAATATATCGCTAAATTTCAGAATTTATTCAATTTTAATTGTAACATATCGTGTGGCAGCATATGTGGTGGATATGTTTTTAACTAAATTTAGACTTCTATACATAAAACAGATGCATTTAATCAAAAGAAGACAAAATATGTAATTAGAGAGCTGAGATCAAATCCGAAGTTTTATCTCTCAATCGTAGCTGTTGGCGAATCGGACACCCAACGTGCTTAATAATAGAATAGAGATTAATAATAGAATAGAGATATACATTGGCATAAAAAAATTATTACTTTCAGATTTTTTTTTATATATGAATTAATAAGTTGAAAAATTAACATATAGAAATTATTCACATCAGTGTATTTTTACAAGTCCTCGTTATTAATCAAAACAAAATTCCAAATAGCATAATTTTTTACGTGTACATAAAAAATAAAGACATTTGAGTTTAAAATTTAAAGTTATTAAAGTTAAAAATGAAAACATAATAAATACACCATGTTCATAATCATAGGACAATTCTTCGGTACAAATTAATTAAGCAACAACTTAATAGAATCTACTATACCCATAATATATAAGAATGAAAGTTTAAAAAACAATTTAATTTTTCCTTAGAATTTAATAATTCAAGAACTAGAAGTTTAATTTTTTTTTTTTAAAAGATAAAACATAATTTCTGAGCTTTTGTACTTAACATCAGTTTTAACATTTTGAAATTACTTTCACTTGGAATGCAAAAAAGCTTCATTTTCCAAAATTTTCATTGAACACCTTCAACTCAACAAGATGATTCCTCAGTTTCTCTTTTATTATTGAACTCACAGGTAGAATCATGAATACTTCCCCATGCTTTCAGACGAGTGACAACACAAATAAGTTTTGCTTATGAATGATTTGGAGTCTGACAAGGAGCTCATGGGTTGAAGACCTATAATCTGGATACAATAACGAGGTTTGGCTCTGTCATATGCCTCTTTGTTGACTATATTATAAAATGGAATAACTAGTTGAACAATTAATTGAGTGAAAGGTCTATGCAGAGATTTCTTTCTGACAAATTACAATGATTGAATAACCATCTCCCACAAGAAAATCTGACAGTCCATATAGTTAATATTGATTTCCTCTAATATTTTGTTTGACTAAATCTGTTTAATTAGTTGAACTATGTGAATGCAATCTTTACTTGTAATATAGCAAAAGGTTAAGAATTTAAGATGAATCTGATTTCTTGCATTTTCATGACTTATGTATCTTGTATGTGTAATTTATAACTTACATTAAAAATTGAAGAGATCATGCAATTTTGATTATCCATTTTTGGTAGTTTAATTATTCATGAAATATATGTGTCACCAATTGATTAGATTAGATAGTAGTTACTTCATATAGTTTTGTATTCTCTCGTCATTCATAATGAATTTTTAAAATTAAAAAAAAAAAAAACAAATTTCCAAAGGTAACATCATTTTACAAATTTCCAAAGGTAATTATTTTTATAAAATTTGTAACAAATTTTATAGTGAGTTTTCATTTCTCGTCTTGCATATAAATTTTGTAATATATATTAACGATCATATATTATGTCCGTTGATTATGTTAATTTAATACCATAACAAATATTATAATAAATATTCTACAACTATTTATCATACGAGTGACTTTAAAATGTGCTTGGATATTAAACTGTTTATGCAGTGAATGTGAAGACTAAACTCCATATTTTAATTTTTCCGACTAATTTCATATATAACCTTTCTGATTGAATTAACTCCATAACTTTTTTTATTGACTTCAAACGATAAATTTGAATAGTTGAATCCGATCTTCTCCTAGATTAACGTGTTTACATGTCAATAAAAAAATATTTTTGAAATAATTTACCACAAAATCAAACAGATAAAAAAATAATATTTTTTTTAGCATATTATATTTTTGACTACTCGACTTTATAGTAAATTATTTTGAAAATTTTTTTTTTTATGTGTAAATATATCGCTCTAGAAATAGATCACTTTGTACGGTTCGAATTTGTTATCCGAAGTCGATCATATAAATTTTGGAGTTCAGTAGCATTCAATAAAATGAATCAATTTGAATGGCGCTAGCCTTTGTCTCTCATTTAACCTGACAGAAGGGTCCCGCTAGCCTTCAACCTATCAGCCTTCATTTTACTGAATTCAAATGTATACACCTCACGCACTCCATGCCACCTCTAGTTGTACACACGATTCATGAAGATCATCCATTGAGCAGCCTCACGGTTCATGCTACTCCATGCCCATGTAGATGGAAAGGATCTTCCTAATCAGAGGAACGACAGAGAGCTCAGTGCCAACTTGAAGATGCCGTTTGGATGTTTCAACGTTCAATTACACGTGTCAAATGCTGATTGAACTATGCCTGATAGAAGGAATATGCTATGGAACCTTCAAGCTAGACTGTTAAGTTGCTAGCTATCCAAACTCACCTTGCACGCCAACCGTTCAATGAAATTAACAATCAAGATGAAGCAGCAAATTAAAACCCTAGTGTTGCCATAGCCTTAAGGCTATATAAGGAGCATCCCAGAAGCAATGGATATACACAATCTGGGTCAAATGTCAAATACCATGGCAAAACTTTGTTAAGCCCCATATATCTCAAATATAGCAAAAACCCCAAATCAAATTCAAATTAGGGTAAAACATTTCTATTACCTTAAATTTGTCTTCCAATAACACTCCAAATTTGTCTTATCGTTTTGATTATTAAACAATTTTAATTTTTCTCTTTCTATGGAATTTAATTTTTCCTGCTTTTTTCTATGGAATTATTTTTTTTTTGCTTACTTCTATGGAATTGAATTTTTTTTCAATTTCATCTATGGAACTGAAAAAAAATTGATTCCTTCTATGAAAATAAAGATCAACATAAACAAAACATGTATACAAGATACTGAAAAAAAAATTGATTCTTTCTACGACAATGATGTTGAAATAAAGATCAATTATTTAAGACATCTAAAACATGTATAATCTTGTTGTGAAAATATTTATTAAGAATATCATCAAATTCGAATGAAAAAAATACAATTATAGCCATCATAACTGTTTCAGCACAATAAATTCAAGCATAGCAACAAAAATTTGGATTTGTACTTCTATTATGCAAGCATTGCATTAAGATTTAGATATGTACTATATATTTTTCACATTTATAATCCATGTTTTATGTCATTATTAGTTTTTATCATCATCTAATAAAATTATTCAACCAATTTTCACTTTTATTATACGTTATATATTTATCAACTAGACTTGAATTTATAAATATACTAATTAAATTATTTTGATCCAGATTTTTGGATGCAATGTGTGGTAGAAAATATTGTCAACGGTATCATCTTCATCCAAAACTGTTTAACATATAACAATACATTAGTTTAAAATATAAAAAAAATATCATTCAATGTTAATGTTCTAAGACAGAAAAAAAAGACATAAGTGAATAGCTCCTTAATCAATATTGAGTATTGGTATTGTAAAATATATAGAAACAAGAAGCAAAAATCTCAGAACAACATCACTGAAAATAAAAATTTATAAGCAATATTCTAAATAAGTTGTAGCTTAAGAACACCATCGACCATAGTGCTACTCGCTAGTGTATAAAAATATTGTGAATGTTTGAAAAATAATGTTCATGTCTAATATTAAAAGAAGGTTTAATAATAATATATTGCCGTAATTGATAGTTAAAGTTAACTATGTGATGGAAGCAAGCTGCGTTGATGGATATTAGACTAAAATTGATTTGATGTTTGCTTGGAACTGTCTAATTCCTATTATCTAATAATTTATTATATTATGAAATAAATTGTTGTTGATTGTCCTTCAAATAGGAGGACTATGTTGTTGGTATTAAGTATCATTCAATAAATATAATCTTGTATAAATAATACAATAAATATACGTTGTGCATATTTCAATGTTTCACAATTATTATTTTCGAACAAAATGAAAATTAGCCTGATGCATTTATTTGAGACTAGTTAAGTGCCCGTGCGTTGCAACGGGATTGAAATATTATTTTGATCACTTTCTTTAGATGCGATTAATTTTTATAAAATGAATGTATATGCAATTATTTGAATTATTTGAAAGTACTACATTATATCGCTTTGAAACAAGCATTCAAGCATGAATTTGAATTATTTGAATAGCAGATATATCGCTTTGAAACAAGCATTCAAGCATGAATTTGAAAAACAAACAAGTATCACTGAGAACCGTGCAGACAAAATATCAAAATAAATATATACTGGAAAATGATAATATCATATTTATGTTTTCTTTTTTGTTTTTATTTTTATTTTTTCATTCTATTTCGTTGTTTCTATTATTGGTTTATATTTTTCATTCTGTTATATTATGTTCTATTCTGTTGTAATGTTTTGTTTTTTTCATTCTGTATTGTTCTGTAATAGGGCATTTACAACCCTAATAAAACACTCCAATTGAAAGTGTTTGAAGCACTCTAGTAGTGTCTCTATATGGCATGATAATAGGACATTTACAACCCTAACACTCCAATTGAAAGTGTTTGAAGCACTCTAGTAGTGTCTCTATATGGCATGATAATATGACATTTACAACCCTAATACAACACTCTAATTGAAGGTGTTTGAAGCACTCTAGTTGTGTCTCTCTATGGCAATATATTAGGGCATTTACAACCCTAATACAACACTCCAATTGAAGGTGCTTGGAGCACTCTAGTAGTGTCTCCATATGGCAAGATAGAAGGGCATTTACAACCCTAATACAATACTAAAATGAAGGTGTTTGGTGCAATCTAGTTGTCTCCCTAAATGGCAAGATAACAGGCCATTTCCAACCCTAATAAAACACTCCAATTGAAGGTGTTTTGGAGCACCCTCATAGTGTCTCTATATGCCAAGATAATATGGCATTTACAACCATAATAAAACACTCGAATTGAAGGTGTATGGAGCACTCTAGTTGTGTGTGTCTTTTTGGAAAGATAATAGGACATTTGAAACCCTAATATAACACTCTAATTAAAGGTTTTTGGAGCACACTTGTAGGTCAATCATTAGGATCGCGCGCACGCACACACACACCCACACACACACACGCAAACACACACAGACACACACACGCATGCACACCCACACACACACGCGCGCAAACACACATGCACACATACACGCACGCACGCACACACACACCCACACGCACACAAGCACACACACTCGCACACACAAGCACACACACACGCACACACGCACACGCACACCCACACGCACACAAGCACACACACCCGCACACACAAGCACACAC